>NC_063358.1:16412606-16447977 GCF_021869965.1 Rhincodon typus | reverse complement strand
GAAGGGACTAGGCCCGAAACGTCAGCCTTCCTGCTCCTCTGATGCTGCTTGGCCTGCTGTGTTCATCCAGCTCTACACCTTGTTATCTCAGATTCTCCAGCATCTGCAGTTCCTACTATCTCTGCAAGTGTAAGTGCATTGATTAGTGGTGAACCTGAATTTTAGGCACTTGTCTGGGCAAAAAAGATAACACTATTCAAGGAAAACATAAGAGTTCTTTTTAGTGTCCTGTCCAACACTTAACTCTTAATCAATTATTTAAAAGCATGATCTGATCACTATCACTCATACATTCGTGGGATATAGGTGTCACTGACTATATCAGCATTTGTTGCATATCCCTAATAATTTGTTTGAGCTTGCTATACATAAATTGGCTGCCCCATTTCTACATTACAACAGTGTCTATACTTCAAAAATAATTAATTGAATTTAATGTGCTTTGGAATCCCTTTGATATTGTGGCAGTTGCTATGTAAAGATAATTTTTTCTTCTAATATTAATCTTTTAACCAACATCACTAAAATAAATTAGTTGGCTTTTCATTGCATTGCACAATACTCCCCTCTTTTTCTGCACAATTTGGCTTTTATATTTACCTACAGAACAAGTGAGTTCAACTATATTTAACACAATTATGAGGTTTTGAAGATTATGTTTTGGACTGTATCTTTAAGATTAGGTTAAAATCAAGCTGTTCATTTGATTATTCCAAATTATGCCTGGCGTAGTCAAGTTGCAAGCTGAGCAAGGTCCAAATTTCTCATAGATATTTTTAATCAACTTGCTCAGACATAACACACATCTAGAGCAGATCGAAAGTGAACACAAGCCTTTTGACCCAATGCAACAAGAGCTTTGCGATGTTCTCAAATGTTTATTTTCTGTTAAAAACTTACAACATTTCATTATGTTAAGGGCACTAACACAAATGCAAAGTGTTGTTGTGTGATTTTGATCTCTCAGACTTACTAATGTCTGCACACATACACATATGTACACACAGACACACACACACACACACTGTCCCTCTGGATAGTTTCTAATCAATCTGCTCAATTATGTAATTACACACCCCTGGAACAGGTCAAACCTGAACCTGGGTCTCCTGGTCCAAAAGTAGCAGCATTACCACTGTATCACGAGAGACTTACAAAGGTCTAATACCAATCATAGATAACATAGGGAGCTGTACTACAAATAAATAGATTTGCCTGCTCTATGCTTTTCAGCAGAAGGAACACAAGATTGGAAAGTATAGGAATTGGTATAGACAATTGAGAACAGGGGCTGCGGGGTTTTTTTTTTGGCAAGAAATGCATGGAATATCATTCATCAGGGAACTAAGTCAGAATGGGAAAGAGTTGGAGAAAGATAGGATGCTAGCTGGCATATGCTAAGTGTAACAGCCCAGTTCGAAAGTTAGTGAATAGGTAATTGAGTGGATAGGGAGTAGGTGGGTGAGATGTGTAAATGGGTGATGTGGGTAGTTAGGTCAGCAGGAAGGTGGGTGAGGTGGTTGAGGCAGGAAAGTCGGTGGTTGGGTGTGGTGGGTAGGAGGGTAAGAAGGTAGGACGCGAAGTAGGTGAGGTGAAAAAAATGGATGAGGTTGAGAAGTGAGTAGGTAGGTAAATGTGCAGATGTAGAATATGAGTTCAGTCAGGTGGGCAGTTGGGTTGTAGGTTAAGCAGGTCCGGGCAGATTGAGGGAAGTCGAGTAGTTGGGAGGGTATTTGGGTGGGTTCGGAAGTGTGTTTGAGGAGGTGTTTGGATAGGAGTAGCTGGATTGGATTGGGATTATTGTCAGGTGGTGGGATTACTGCAGGGTAGTCACGTAGTGTTGGGGAGTTAAATCATTGTCGGGTAGGTTTGGTTGATGAGGCCAGTTATAGAGTTACCCAGCTGTTAGACTGGATGGTAATCTGTCTAAAATTTTCTCCTGTTTCTCTAGTGGAACTGTCCGATTCTCCGTCTCCTGATTCTAGTTCATTCAGGGAAGGTCATAGGAACTGGGAAGCTGCCCTTTGAAAGGTGAAAGCCAGGAAATTTCCACACAGGTGTTGTATCAGGACTTTAACTTCTGCTGTGCATTTTTGGATTGTCAAAGTCTGGATGTACAACTAGAGTCCAGAAGATTTATGCCATTAAGGCAGGTGGCCAAAACTTAGTCAAAGACACGTCTTCAAGAGCATCTTAAAAGGAGTGTGCAATAAAGATTAAGAGAAACCTTAATCTGAGGCAGTTGAAGGCACAGCCACTGACCAGCGGGGTAAAGCAAACCAGCTGTTATGGTGCAGTGTTGGTGTCACACCCTCTTGGCCAGGTGACCCGGGTTCAAGAGATGCCTGCTCCAGAGGTTTCCAATAATGTCTCTGAACAGGTTGGTTAGCAAATACTGTACTTACAAACGAGGCCAGAATGAAAAGAACCCTGAAGAGTTCTATGATTGAAACAAGAGGTAGAGGTGGTGTGTGGAGGCCACGAAAAGACTGGAACACTGTGATGAGGCTTTATAAACTTCCAAACATTGATTGGCAGGATGTCATAGAAAAGGGTATTGGTGAATAGTACACGGTAGTTCGGAGACCAAAACATTCATGATAACCATACATCTTTAATTTAGTAAATATACATTTTTTAAGAGAACAAAACCGGCTGCCAATGTGAAGAGAGAAATACAGTTAATGCTTAATGAGGTTGACTTTGTCCGTCTCTCCGTAGCCACTACCTGACGTGCTGACTATTTTCAGCATGTTCTGCTTTGTCTGTCGGATCTCTAGTATCTGCAACATTTTGTTCTTGTAGATTTCACTTACCCGCTGGATTCTTGGTTAACCCTTAAAACCATGCTTGAGGCTGTGTAAGCCGTGTGAATGTATTGCCTTTGGATAACATTTCTGGCACAGGACAAAAACATAAATAATACCGCAGGCCAATCTGCAGCTGAAAGATTGGAGGCAGAAAACCCACGTTGATCAGCCTGCTGTGTATTTGAATTTTTTTTAATATACGTGCATATTTAAAACGCATCTATTCCAGGTCAACGATATAGCAGCGGACATGTCAGTCTTGAAGGCCAAATATGCAACGTGCAGCCAAAAAGACCCACGATCTTGATCCAACAATATTGTTGCCCCTGGAACCTAGCAGTTTGCTGTTGCGCTACTGTACATTAGAAGCTGCAAACGCGCACCGGGCTGCATCGCCCTCTACTCTCGGGACTGGGCTTTAAATATAATTCCTGCCCAATTTTTTTTAACACCTGACGCTCCCCACGTTCGGGACCCGGCGAAAGATTCAGCCAATTGGCACTGGAGGGCGGGGACTACAGATGATGGTCGGTGGTATTGGCCTATCGGAGGCTGGAATTGGCAAAGGAAGCCCAATCGGAGTGCATGGAACGCTGTGCGATTTGGCCAATGGGGTGGGCGTAGGCGGGGTGAGGGCGGGGGCGTGGCCTGGTTGGAATGTTGGTGGAGCCAAGGTTCGGAAATGGAATGTTTGGACACGGTTCCACCTGAGTCTCGGCGAGATGGATACAATCGGCGAGTGAGTCCGTCCCGGAGCCACTCCCACCCCCGGAGAGATATCGCTCTTCCCAGCCAGAGCCCGCAGCACCCGAGCCCCAGCGCCCGGAAAACCCCGACCAGCTCTTACAGCCACAGCCCCTTCCCTTGAACCCGCTTCAGCCGAAACGGGCAGCCAGTTGCAGTACATGCCCCCGGCTGCCCCATGCCAAACTGGGCTGCCCCTGCTCCGCGCCCGCCTTTGCTTCGGAACCGGGAGGATGCCTCTTCTGGCAGCGCCGGCGTCTGGAAGCGCTTGAGATCCGGGCTGTCAGGCTCCTCTTTGCTCCGTCAACACCATCCGCTCCGGGCGCCACCTCCTGCAGCCTTGTCCCCTTCAGTGTCTTGTTCCCGACGAGGGCGAATGGTCCCGGACACATGCAGGCCAGGAAGAAATACATCTCGATCGCATTCTGCGCTTGCTGGCTCTTGCTTTTCTACTTCGGGGGATCGCAGATCCGGCAGTTGAAGTTCCTGGCACGGAGGCAGAGCGAGGAGACGGTGATGGCGAGGAGGTGGCCGGCGTGGGACGACCAGGCGACGCTGAAAAGTTTCGCGGAGCAGCCGGGAGGAGCAGAGCTGGACGCTCGCCTGCGGGAGGCTCCAACAATGAAGAGAGAGAACAGGGAGATGGTGTACAAGGACAGCAGGTGTCGGATGGAGACCTGTTTTGACCTGTCTCTGTGCGAGAAGCGAGGCTTCCGAGTTTACATCTATCCCCAGGCTAAAGGAGATAAAGTTTCTGAAAGTTACCAAAAAATTCTCGCTTCCATCCAGGGCTCCCGGTATTACACTCCGGATCCACAGCAGGCCTGCTTGTTTGTCATGAGTATAGACACCTTAGACAGGGATCAGCTATCCTTACAATACATTCACGACGTGGACAGCAAAATCCAGAGTTTCCCCTTGTGGAATAACGGGAGGAACCACCTGATATTTAACCTCTACTCGGGAACGTGGCCTGACTACACCGAGAATCTGGGCTTTGACGTTGGGCAGGCCATGGTGGCCAAAGCGAGTTTTTACATGGAGAGTTACAGGCCACATTTTGACGTCTCCATCCCTTTGTTTTCCAGAGAACATCCTCAGAAGGGCGGGGGGAAAGGCTGGCTGCTCTACAATAACGTCCCACCTAGGAGAAAGTACCTGTTGGTCTTCAAAGGCAAGAGATACTTGACTGGAATCGGGTCAGATACCAGAAACGCCTTACATCACATCCACAATGGCAAGGATATTATCTCACTTACCACTTGTAAGCACGGGAAAGACTGGGAGAAGCACAAAGATAGCCGCTGTGACAGAGACAACCTGGAGTATGATAAGTAAGTGCAAAGCCTTCGTATACATTGTTTAATTCACTTTGGTGTAGAATTGAGTAAACTCCGAATAAGCGCTTGATATTTGAAGGAAAGGGTTTAATGGTCACGTTTTCTTACAGGTACGGGAAGTTATGTATTTCGGATGCCCGAACTTGAGCACTTTTAATCTTTGGGCAGACCATTTCTCAAAGTCCTAACCTCCTTTTGAATTGGGATAATCATGGATCAGTGTAACCGTGACTTACAAATTCACTAAAAATTATTCTCGATCGTACACAAGTGATATTCATTGTTGCAGGACAATGATGGGGCCGAGAGAGTGTATGGAAGATCTTTGCGAAACATTTTAAAGTTAGTATTTCTAGTTGGCCCTGATCGTTTGGTGGAACATTATAACTGCGAAATATATGAGAAAGTAAGAAGCCTGTGCTTCGTGTTGTAAATTGCTTTGGATGCAAGACCACAACTTTGTGCCCCACGTTGGGACTGACGGTCGAAGGGTTGCTAACACGCTGAATGACTTCGGTTCCTGTCTTAGGGGAGGACACTAACTCCTGATGGAGCCAGTTTAACAGCGTTTACGTTTTTGTTTTGTCAACTCCAGCACAGTTCCATTCTATGTGTAACCAGTGCTGGCAAACCTCAATGACAACTTGCTATAACATCCCCAAACGCTTTGATTTAAGCCCAGGGCCCAGATACAGAGATGATTTTAACATCGGGGCAGGCTTACGTGATAACTACAAAGACAGGACATTTAAAATTAGTTAACACCAAGCGGGAGAGTGACGGGCAATTCCAACCTAATCTTGGAAGAGGTCAGCAATAACTGATAGGATTGTCCTAACTGATTGGAGAGAATAATGGGCTTGTGGATTCTGGCCAACAGCAAGGTAAGAGTTTTGATGGCTATGATCTGCTATCTGAACTTTCATTTGATATGCAAACCCTGTGTGTTTTAAATTCTGTTGGATGGAATTTCATGGGAAGGGATTGTCTTATGCAAAAA
Source organism: Rhincodon typus (assembly GCF_021869965.1). Classification (NCBI taxonomy): domain Eukaryota; kingdom Metazoa; phylum Chordata; class Chondrichthyes; order Orectolobiformes; family Rhincodontidae; genus Rhincodon; species Rhincodon typus. The sequence continues at coordinate 16,442,083 of NC_063358.1, read as the reverse complement.
TCACCTTGCTTGTCTATGATAGATACTAGTATCAAAAGCAAGATTTCTGTTTAAAAGATCAAATACGTCAAAGGCTTTGACACTTTCACCTACAGTTACCTTTAGATGTTCAGTCCTGTGGAAATGATATTTAATCAAAATTGATCTATTCTCCTGAACTTTTCATTGCAAAATTATTGGTCAGCAATCCTTGCAGTACTCCTCATTGCAAATCTAGTGTTGTCTTTACAATTATTCTCTCTGATCATTTGGGTTTGTGAAGGGTCAGTGTTGTAAAGTGTATGTGGAGCTGTGGACAAGTGCCTTGTTAGTCAACTCACTGTGTGTTTTTCAAGATATCATTTGTCAAAGTGGTCAGCATTACAGTCAAGTTATCTTTTCTTTCATAATCTAACACTTGTTAGGACTGGTTTATTGATACTTATTCTTTGCCTCTGAATGCATTGTCTCATTATTCAAGCAACACTCACTCAAACATGACTTTACTTCAACTGTGACATTGGTGTTACATGACCAGAATCTGAGTTGACAGTTTCAAGAGGGCAACCCTACAACAGTCATGTTTTGAAACAATTAGGTCTGAATTTGGCCTGTGTGCAATCTACATCTGCGTGAGCGTATCTAATGCAATTTCGGGAAAAAGCTTGAGGTCAAAATCTATCAGCTGCTAATCAGTCTTTGCAGCCACATTGTTGCTGCTGATTAAGGTCAGAGGTTTTTCTGAGTATGAGGGATTTTAACTAATAGTCATGAGACACATGGTTCATTTAAGGTATTTTTGTCCCCTTGAATTTGCTCCGTTGCATTGAGTTTTGGTTGCAAGGCATTTATTGCTCACTTGCTGTGGATCTGATGTCCTGTGTAGGCCAGGCTAGGTAAGGATGGTAGATTACCTTCCCCAAAAGAGACTAACGAATGACATGGGTTTTTATAACAATCAACAGCAGTAACATGGTCATCGTTAGTCCAAGAATTTATTCCAGATATTTTAAATTGAATTCCAGTCTCAACACATGCATTGTGGGATTTGAACACCAGTCCCTCTAGTATTAGCCTTTGATTCTGATTTCTCCTCAGTGGCATTATCATTGTACTACTGCCTGTCTGTCAATTGACCTGTTACAAATGGTTGGCCATTTGACCCTTCAAGCCTGTTCTGCCATTCTGTGATTGTGGCTGATCTGTTTTTGTACCAAATTCCACTTTCCCATCAATCCATGAAGTGCTTTGATTCCCTTTGTTATCTCACTAAAATGGCCATTCTTCAGTTTGGGCTCACATTGTGAGCAGACATTCAACTATGGTAGGCAGTGCAATTGAGCTTGAGTCTCAGGAGGAACCCTTGCTGACTTCCTTTATGTTCTTTGCCTAGTGTGTCCCCTTAGGATCTTCATTGCATGTCTACCACCTTTGAGACTGAGAATAGCCAGCTCATCTCAGGAATGAAAGTATACAACTTTCCAGCATTTGTATCCATGAGATTGACAGTGGGGATTAAAAGGTTAAATCATGAGGCACAAGATGAAAGGATTAAGCACTCACTCCCTTGAGTGTAGAAGGCTAAGTGGCAATCTTGTTAAAGTGTTCAAGGTAATTAAGGGAGCTGAGCGGGAAGGTAGAGAGAATATGTGTGCCCTGATGGGAGTGGGATGGGTGATGTCAAGAAGCAATTGTTCACACAAAAGAAATCAGGAACTCTGTCTCTGAAAAAGTTTTGGATGGTACCTCTGAGATCTCTGACCTTTGGTTCGTTGAGGGTATAGGAATAAGCAGCAAAGATTATTGACAAGTTTTGAGATACAGCTCAGCCATGATTTAATTGAATCAAGCTTGAAGGGTTAAATGGCCTGTTCCAATTTCTGTGCACAAGACTATGTTGTGCATTTATTCTCTCTCCTTTTAGGAGAAGCTTTGCCTGTTCATTTTGCTGCTGAAACTGGCAGCAAGCTGTCATATATGGTCATTTATAGTGTGTTAATGTACACCACTCAGGGACTCTTGATATCGCTGATATTACTGTCAATTACTGTGCAACAGTAAATTTTCATTTTCTAGCAAGGGGCAACTGTTATCAATTACATTAACTGTCTTGTTCTGTGGTACCATAAATATGCCTGTAATTTTTCTTTGATTTCCAGGAATTTCAAAGCAAAACTGTCGACCCACACTTGAGATTGTGACTATAATTATTCATCATTTGTTAATTACAGGAACATGTTTACAGATTAGTACTCAATGTTTCAACAGCTCGGTGTGGCTCCATAGAAATTCTATGAAGTAATCTAAATTAATCTCTTAATGATTGTTTCACTGCGTGTAAATTATGCAGGATTATTATCAGTGTTGGAATTGGTAAATCATATTCCCATTGTCTAATTCAAACGCATGATTTTAGGAAAAGTGAAGGAACCTTAATGTTTAGAGGTACAGCTCACTAAACGTAACAATCTAAGTTGGCAAGGTCAGCAACATAGAATACAAAGCAGAATTTTCAAAACCTAGGTTAAAATTTTAGGCTTATGAATGCAGTAGTGTACTGATATGTCAAGTATTCAATATGCTGGAAAGGATGTGCATTGCCTTCCATAGTAGTACAGGGTGGAGAAAGAGATACAGATCCCACACATCAAAAGGCTTGTAGTTCGTACAGGGTTACTAATGCCAGAGACTTAAAAACCAGACATCTAAATAGCCAGGTGTGGCTATTAGAAGTGCAAACCGCAAAATGTAATCAGTTATGTGATACGTTGCGTTTGTACTGAGGGAGTGCTGCATTGTTGAAGGCACTGTGTATTTTGAGATACTTAGGATAGAAAGGGGTGTGATAATTTATCAACTAACTCAACTTTGAGAGGACAGAACTTGTGTCCACATTGAAGTATATAAAACAAAGTAGCGAAGAGATACCACAGGCATAAATACATAATCATTAAAGGACAAATGTGACAGCTAAATGTGATCTCAATGTAGAACAAGGACAATAGAACAAATCAAGGGAAATTATACCATTAAACTTAAAATCAGTGATGAGAAAAGCAATGAGATCCTTAAACAAAGGTATAATAGAAAATCATCTGGAAGCTGATAAAGTAATGAGTAGTTAGTGCAGATTCCAAAAGAGCTGGTCATGCTGAACGATGAGCGTATTTAGATTTCCAAAAAAACTCGGGTAAGTTATTACATAAACTTATGAGTAAGGCTAGAACATTTGGAATTGGGGACAAATAGCAGAATGGATAGCAAGTCGGCTATACAACAAAATGGGCAGTAGGTTTTAAAGCTGGATTTTTAGATTAGCAAATGACAAGATGTGATACCACTTTTGTTCCTCATTTGCACGTACTTTTGATTCTAGGTCCAAAATTATTCAATTTAATAATATTGAAATGATATCAAATGAGGGATGACGCCATCAAGCATGACTGATGGGGACACTCCTTTTACCCCATGCCATTGACCTATTATCGGGTTTGATAATTAACCTATTTGGCCATTGTGTGGATGCACAGTCCATGACCATCAGGTTTTGGAGTGAAACTCCAGCTTGGAGCTTGTGGCTCAGAGGCAAGACCACCCCACCTCTCAAAACAGGGATGCAGGTTAATGAAGTCAATTTATAGATCAAGCGAGAAAGACACGAAGGTTCATTTCCAGAAGAATAGAAGTGAGCGACACAAGTTCTCTTTAGGACCTTGTTAGACCACGTGTGGAATATATTGAACACTTGTGGTCCCTGTAGCATAAAAAACGGAAAGCAGAACAGGGTCAGTGTGGAAAGGATTTTCTAGTTGATTCTAGTATTGAGAGGCAATATCTATCAGGAAAAACTGAATAGTTGAGGGCTTTTTTCCTGTACAATTGAGCAGACTGAGAGATGACCTGATGGAGCTCTTCAGGATTGAGATTGTTTTCTAAGGAAGAGTTAAAGATATTTCTGTTTGCAAACACAACCCAAAAAACTAGGAAATCGCTAATAAAGCCATGAAAAAATTCATGACAAACCTTCTTTACAAAGTGAATGATTAAAATGTGGAACTCACTACAATGAGAAATTGAAGCAAATGGCCTAAGTACATTCAAGCACATGTTAGTATAGTACGTGAAGGGAAAGGAATGTAAAAATGCAAAGAGGGCTAGATGAAGACGAGCCTGAGGAAGCTCACATGAAACATGACCATGGCCTTTATGAATATAGTCTTAATTTACTGATTAATTTGGTGGGTGAGGACGAGCCAATCTCACTATTTTGTAGAAGGATTGTCATCTTAATGGCCTGGCGAGTATTCATTTTCCTTAAAGAAATCATATCCTGATCATTACTGTTTGTGGGATCTTTCTATTTGCAAATTGGTTGCCGTGTTTCCTATTTTGCAATCATATGGACATGTCAAAAAATGTTAATTGACTGTGATGCACTTCCAGATATACTGAGATCATGAAAGGTATCTCATCATATCCAATTCTTTATTTTTAGTTTGCCTTTCAGTGCTGCTGTCAGAGGCAAGTATGGATAGGGTCGAGTGTGTCACAGGACCCATTGGGACCAAGATGAATCTTTTGACTTATTTAATGTTGTCAGTGCCTTCCCTAATGTCCGGAATGGCTTGGTGGTGTTGTTGCTAATCTGTTAATCCAGAGATCCAGACAATGTTCTGGGGACCTGGGTTCAAATCCTGCCATGGCAAATATCTGGAATTGAAGAGTCCAATGATGACCATGACCAATTGTCAGGGGAAAAACCCATCTGGTTCACTAATGTCATTCGGGAAGGAAATCTGCCATCCTGACCTGGTCTGGCCTACATGTGACTCCAGGCCCACAGAAATCTGGTTGACTCTTAATTGGACTCTTAATTGCCCTCTTAATTAGAGGTGGGCAATAAATGCTGTCCTAACCAGGAATACCCACATCCCATGAATGAATAAAAAGAAATTAACTTGTCACCCAAAGGATGGTATTAAATGGTAGGTCTCCGTCAAATGATCCACTGTCACTCTAGTTTGCTTGTACCCTAGCTTGCACTGTACCTGTTTGCCTGTCATTCCTGTACTGTATTACTTGCATTGCTCCTGGCCCAGCACCAACTCCATTTTAAAATTCTAATCCTTGTTTTCAAATTGCTCCTGGTTTCATTCCTCTTTATCTCTGCTAGTTTTCAAGCCTACAGTCTCAGAATCCCAGCAGTCCTTTATTTCTGGCCTTTTGGTTCACCTTGGTTTTAATTAACTTGTGGTCGCCATGACCCTAACTGCTTCAACTCCAAATTCAGGAAATCCATCTTGACCTTTCTCTCCTTTTTAAAGATGCTCCTCACTGCCTACATCTTAAGCCAATCTTTTGGTCCACCTCTTCTAATATCTCCTGATGTGGCTTTTCAAATTTTGAAAATATTCCGACATGTCACATTTGGATGTTTTACTGCAATAAAACGTTATCAAAATTTGCGATGTTGCTGTGGTTATATATTTTACTGAAAGTTGAGCCTGCAACCTTCTGATTCAGGAACAAGTGGCTGTGCCAAGCTGACATGTACAATACTCCTCGCAATACTTTCTTCACTTCTGAAGGATGTGCTAAGCTGGATGCTTTTAACACCATTTAAGGAGCTAAATAAGCTCTCAACTCAATGTGTGCTACTTGCAGCAAATTGCAAGATGGAAAATATGTACAAAGTTCCTTAAATAATGTGATCTCAGCAAAAAGGATATATGTAAACATCATGGCAATTTTTGCTTTGAGCTGAAGCAGAAGAGGCTGTATGCTTGAAAAGTGTATCTCACTTTTCTCTTCAATAAGGCCATTTGTACCTTCAGCAAGAGCTGCTGTTGTCTTCATGGATTCTGAGAGCGCCATGAGTCAGAGAGAGATTTTGGGGAAATGAAAGCACTGAGTGAATTCAAAATATTTTCAAATCAATGTCATTACACATGCCTGGGGAAGGTGGGACTTGAATCGAGGCCTTCTGGCCCAGATGTAGGAACACTGAGCACTAATATTTTTATTGCTGTTGCAATAAAAGGCCATGTTAAAAGCATTGTTTGAAGAAAGATTAGGAATGAGTTAAACCAACAAGTCATGGTGAAATTGTCAGTGAAGGGGTCTCCCTTGATGGAAGTTGCAAAGTGATCCCTTTGTTAGGGGAATAAAGACCAATTGAATTGAGTTCTTCTTGCACTTTGCATTTCTGACTCTCACTGCAGCCATGTCAGGGCCATTGTGATGTACAATAATTTGCCCAACTAAAATTCTGACTGGTCATAAAGGTGGATAACAGAGGGATCGTTCTCAGAGGTGTTAGATTCAACTTCTACACCAACACTTGAACACTATCTTATCAGATCCTTCCACTATAGAAGTGAGGGAGCTGTTGCAGTCCTAAGGGCAGTGTCTGTCAGATGAGACACTTGGGTCAATATAAAAATCTCAAAACTGTTTAAAGAACACTAGTGAAGTTTTACCCTGTTTTTTGATCAATATTTATTCCTTAACGACTATCATGAAAAAAAAACAAGTTTTGAGGTCATTATCTCATTACTCTCTGCAGGATTTTTCTGTTTATAAAATGCCATTTTTCTTGTATTAAGTATTTAATTGTTTGTCCAAAGAGTACTTTACAAGGTTGAACTTAGTATTCTTTTGATTTTTGATTGTGATCTGGAGGAAAGATTACTGTGGATGTTAACCATTTTGCTAGCCCAGGTTTCCACCACAATGGAGATCCTCTCTGCTGTCACACAAATGGCAGGAGAAGTAGGAAATTTGAAGCTCTGCCCTGATCCCAGCATTTCCCATTTTTTTGGGGATGAGCCATAGTTCTTGCATGGGCAATTAACAGAGGGACCCGGTTATTTAAATAATCCGCTCCTCTCCTCAAATCCGGTTTTGAAGTCTTAGGTGTCAGGAACACAGAGTTTGGAAATTAGAGCGGATCAAAGCAGATCTGTTCTTGTGCATATAGCCTGGAGAATCAGGGTACCTCTTGAGAGTTAGGTTCCACTTGTGGAAACGTTCCCAGGACACTTGAGATTGTGGGTCAGGGACCCCATGGAGGGTGGGAGGCGTGTGTAGGTGTAAACCTCTTGGAACTGTCAGGGCCCGTCCAAATATTTTGCAATGAATTGCAGTGTTCTTTTTTAATAGTATAATATGCCATGATGCTGTTTTTGCTATATGGGATCAGATAGCTTACTTGGCTAGGTGGCTGGTTTTCAAAACAGAGCGATGCCAGCAGTGTGGATTCAATTCCTGCACTGGCTGATGTTGCTGTGAAGGACTGTCCTTCTCAAAATCTCCTGTCAACCGAGGTGTGGTGACCCTCTGATTAAATCGCCATCAGTCGCCTTTCTCCAAGCCTATGGTCCTCTGGGACTATGACAATTTTACCTGTGTTTGTTATATCTACCTAAATGCCTCAAAAAGAGAGTTGTTTTTACTCCAACTTGGAACAAAGTCTGCCTTGCCCATCTGCTGCTTTCTACTCAGTATGGATGGAGGAGAAAACAAAGCATTTCAAATGCCAAACTAATCCCTCTTAATGTGTGTTTGTGTGTCAGAGACAGAGACCACCAGACGGTTGGCCAGAAGAAATGGCTGACTAGCCACAGGTAAGGCAATAGTGATGCCATTTGAAACTGTCCGTGGATATTGGTAGAAAATGTCTTGTGCTCCATGTGTACATTTACTCTTTATTTTAAAAAAAAAAGTCCAACACCTTCCATTAACAAAGAAAGTAAGGCAGTTACAATGATCAAAAAATATTCTGCTTTCTGCATTGCAAAATGCCCTGAAAAGTTAAAGTTCACATAAGCTGAGCAAATGGATCACAAGTCTGCCATTGGTGTCTGTTTTCCATTTTTAATTTACTGTCATACATGCAGTTAGCCGCATGTGGTAGGTAGTTAATGTGTTGTACAGCTTTGGTATAGAAGCAATCTCTGGAAATACTCAGCAGGCCGGACAGCATCTGTGGTGAGAGAGAGAGCAAGTTGATGCTTCAGTTCAGCCTCTTGTCAGAACTTAATCATACCATTAATCATATTCAATGTCCTGTGAGGAGGTTGTCTCAGACTTGGTGGGGGACCAGTGCAGGCTATTGCAAAGCCAAGTTTGAAGTGGTATCACAGGATTTATTATAGCTACCTGTGAATTTAGAAATATTAATAAGGGATATTTGAAATGTACACAGAATAGACTGCCCCTAATTTTTTGAAGATCTAACAATAAGGCAACATAGAATCCCTACAGTGTGGAAAGAGGCCATTCAGCCCATCAATTCTGAACGAACCCTCCAAAGAGCATCCCACCCAAATCCAGCCACCTCCACCCTATCCCCGTAACCCGGCATTTACCAAGGCTAATCGGCCTAGCCTGCACATACCTGGACACTATGGGCAATTTAGCACGGCCAGTCCACCCACCCTACATCTTTTGGACTGTGGGAGGAAACTAGAGCATATGGAGGAAATCCACGCAGGTACTGGGAGAATGTGCAAACTCTGTACAGTCACCCGAGGCTAGAATTGAACTCGGTTCTCTGGTGTTGTGAGGCAGCAGTGCTAACCACTGAGCCACCACCCCAATTCAGAACAAACTATCCAGAGAGTGGTGATAGGTGCCCCAGCACCTGAATTAGTTACTATGAATAACATTGATGCATTTAAGACTAGGTGCATTCAGCATATGAGGAGAAAAGAATAGAAATAATCTCCTGATGGAAGTGGGGGTTGGGATAATTTCACGTGGAGAATAAAGAATTAAGAAGGTGGTCAATCAGCTTTTATTGCAAGGGGTTTGGAATATCATACAAAAGTAATATTTGAACGCTATTTATAAATGGACCACTCGTCCCCTTGAGCCTGCTGTACCATTCACTAAAGCCATGGCTGATATCATTACTCCACGTTCCTGTCTACACCCACTCCCCCAACAATTACCTCTCAGCCCTTGCAAATCAAGAATCTAGCTACCTCCTCTTTTTTAAAAAAAAATTCAGTCTCTTCTGCTGCCATTTGAGGAAGAGAGTTACAAAGGCTCAAAAGCCTTGCAGAAGGAAGAAAGAATGATAATACCCGAAAATGAATGTACTGGACCTCCAATTTGAAGTACACTACATGAGTCAGACAGTATGTCTCATTTGCCAGTTTTACTGTCTTTCCCTACTGGGCTGCATGAAAAACTAAATTCTCCTCACCCTCTGACTTGAATGGGTGAGCCCTAAACAAACAGTAACTTCCTAGTTCTAGATTCTCCAACAAGAGGAATTATCCTTTTTCATATGCACTCTTTCAAAGCCCCTCATGATCTTCTAAGTGTTAACCAAGTTCTTTCTCTTGCTCTTTTAAACCACCAATGGTTTCAGGCCTAGCCTGTCTAACCTCTTCCCAGACAGCCTGCTCATTCCAGCTGTCAGGCGACAAAATCTTCTCTGAAGTGCTTCCAATAGATTCACATCCTTCTTGTAATAAGATGACCAATACTGTGCACAGTACATCAGGCATGGTTTCACCAGTGTCCTGTATAACTGAAGCATAACCTTTTACTTTTGTATTTAATTTCCCTCACAATAAACAATAACATCCTGTTAGTCTTCACAATTACTTGCTGTACCTGCATACTAAGCTTTTGCAAGTCATGCTCTGGGACACCCAGAATCTCTCTGCATCATGGAGCTGTGCAATCTCTTACCACTTGGGTAAAATGCTTTTTTTTTTATTGTTCTGGCAAAATTGACAATTTCACAATTTCTCACATTACATGCTTTTTTTTAGATCTTTGCTCACTCCCTTAGCTCATCTATATCCATTTGTAGCCTCCTTTATGTTTTGTCGTAACTTGTTTCTTATCTATCTTTGTGTCATCAGCAGTTTTGTTTTGAGTGCTATGCATCTTCAGATAAAGAGCCTTTAGTCTTGTCCTTATTATTTTTGTAACCTCTAGTCTTATGTGATGATTTACTGTTAGATTTGTACTTCCTCTCATTATATGTTTAACATTTCCTCGTCACCTTTTTTCCAGTCTTGTCTTTTGCTGCAATTTTATACTGGACTTTGGAGAGATCATATCTGGAATAGTGTGTACAGATTTGGATTTCATAGCTAAGGAAGAATACAATTACTTTCAACTGGGTGCAACCAAACGTTCACTACACTGGTTCTGGGGTGAGAGGATTCTCTGATGAAGGAGACGTTGAATAATGTTGGCCTGTATGAAGTTTAGAAGAATGAGAGATGATCTTGTTGAAATTTACCTGTTTAAAACCTGAGAGCATTTGACTGTCTAGTCATTGAGAAACTGTTTCCCATGGCTGGAATGTCGAGAATTCTGGCTCATAGATTTGGGATTACCCTTTAATAAAATGAGGAGAAATCTCTTCAATTAGAAACTGTGAATCTTTTGGTATTCCCTAATCCAGACAACTGGTAATGCCCAGTCAGAGAGTTTATTCAAAACTGAGCTCAATTGATTTTGGAATTCAAAGAAATTGAGTGATGTGGAGATGTTGCCAGAATATAGAGTTGATGTGAAAACTAACGAATGATCAAAAGGGTCAAGTGGCTGAAAGGCCTATTACTGCTCAAACTCTTTCTTATGTTGGCTCAGCTGGCCTGTTTCTGTGCTATAATTTCTGTTATTCACACTTTGTCCTAGTGTTAAAATAGAACCAACATATAGTCGTATAGCACAGAAACAGACCGTTCAGTCCAAGTTGTTTATGCTGATCAAGTTTCACAAACTAAACCAAAGTAATTCGACAGAGGCCAGTATCCTGTCAACAAATCACCCTTTATTTACATGTGGAGTGCCTTGACACTGATCCAGCTCCCTCGGAGTCAGCTGACAGAATGAACAGGATGTCTGAAACTCCCATTCTTATCTGTCAGCCAGGGCTCCAAGATTGGACCAGAATAGCAGCTCCAATCAGGGAATTCATACACTGAGGTTCACTCGGCTGACCTCACTACAATCACTACAAAACTAGTCCCACTTACCTGCGTTAGGCCCATATCCCTCTAAACCTTTTCTCTTCATGTACCTATCCAAATATCTTTTAAATATTGTGACTGTACGTGCATCCACCACTTTCTCTGGCTGTTCATTCCACAAGTGAATCAACCTCTATGTGAAAAGTTGCCCTTCTGGTCCCTTTGAAATCTTTCTCCTCTCACCTTAAAAAATATCCTCCCTAGTTTTGAACTCACTCACCCTGGGGTAAAGACCTTAGCTATTCACCATATCTATGTCGCTCATGATTTTATAAACCTCTATGAGGTCACCTGTCAACCTCCTATGCTCCAGTGAAAATGATCCCAGCCACTCCCTTTAACTCAAACCCTCCAGTCTTGGCAACAGCCTGGTAAATCTTCTCTGAACCCATACCAATTTCATCATATCCTTTCTATAGCAGGGTAACCAGAACTGTACACACTACTCCAAAAGTGGCCTCATCAATGTCGTCTACAACCTGAATACGTCATTGCTCAGACCACGGAGTACAGGAGTTGCAATGAAAGCAAGCATGCTAGATGCTGCCTTAACCACCCTGTCTACCTGTGATGCAAATTTCAAAGAATTAAGTTTGGAACTCTTAGGTCTGTTTATTCGACAGCACTACCCAGGGCCCCACCATTAATTGTATAAGTCCTGCCCTTGTTTGTTTTACCAAAATGCAATATCTCGCACTTTTTCCAAATTAAACTCCATCTGCCACTCCTCAGCCCATTGGCCCAAATGAACAAGATCATTTTGTAATCTTACATACCCTTCTTCACTGTCGACTATACCACCAATTTGGCATCTGCAAACCATGTCTCCTACATTCTCATCCAAATCATTTATATAAATTATAAACAAAAATGAACTCGGCACTGATCCTGCAGAACACTGCTGGTCACAGTCCTCCAGCCCGAGAAACAACCATCTACCACCACCCTCTGTCTCCTACCTACAAGCCAATTTTGTATCCAATTGGCAAGCTTTTGCTAAATCCCATGTGATCTAACTTTACTAATTAGTCTACCATGTGGAACCTTGTCAAAGGCTTTACTAACATCCAAGTAAGGCAACATCTACCATTATCGCCTCCTCAATCTTTTTGGTTATGTTCTCAAAAAAACTCAATCACATTTGAGACAGGATTTCCCATGCACAAAGCCACGCTGACTATCCCTAAACAGTCCTTGCTTCTCTAAATGCATGTAAATCCTATCTCTCAGAATCCCCTCCAACAAGTTACTCACCACTGATGTCAAACTCACAGCTCTATAGTTCCCAGGCTTCTCCTTACACCCTTTCTTAAATAAAGGCACAACATTAGCCACCCTCCAATCTTCTGGCACCTCCTCCATGGCCGATACAAATATCTCTGCTAGGGGCCCACAATTTCTTCATTAACTTCCCACAACGTTCTGGGATACACTTGATCAGGCCCCAGAGATTTATACACCTTTGTTTTTATTTTAAAGACCTCCAGCACTTCCTCTTCTGTAACGTGGACTGTTTTCAATATATCAGTATTTATTTCCGAGTTCCCTAGCCTCCATTTCTCTTTCTCCAAAGTAAAAACCCACATAAAATATTTGTTTAGTATCTCTTCCCATCTCCTGTGGTTCCACACAAAGACAGCCTTGTTGATCTTTAAGGGGCCCTATTCTCTCCCTGGTTGCTCTTTTGTTTGTAATTTACTTGTAGAGTCTTTTTGAATTATCATTAACCTTATCTGCCAAGGTTATCTCGTATCCCCTTTTTGTCCTCCTGATTTTGCCCTTCTGTCATTGTTGGAGTAGAAACGAAATATGCTTTGTAATGTGCTATCCACTCACAATACAAAAACTAGAGGCTGTTCCTTGAAGGGAGGGTTGATGTTGGAATAAAGAATGGAATGGAGTTAATATGACAAAATTAAAACTGAAATCAACACTCCATGAAAGATCTGACTTGGCAAAGAAAGCATCTTAGGCTGATGTAACAATGGCCTTCTTATGAATTCTTAATCCAATCAAATTTATGCGCATCAAACCAAAATCAACTTCTTCAACAAAACTGACTGTGTAGCAACCCTATACCGACAGGATAGAGGTTGAGATTTTGCTTCATACTGTAACCTGAAGAGCTTGAATAATATTTTGAAGATGTCAAGTGTGGTGACCGCAACACTTCTTTCCACGTCTACAAAAACGTCGACTTGATGCCAAAAAAAAGTTGCGCCGAGTCATTTATAAAAATTCCAGTTCCTATAACAAACTTCTACTTTGTCACATGTTAAGTCAGAAATGTGTGTGGTGCTGAAATAATTATCCATGAATTTGGAACTTCCAGACATTATTCCTTTCAATATGCTATATCCAAACTCCCACTGTCCCTTTCTCCTCTTATTCCTGACAAGTTGATCAATACTGGCTCCCTGTCTAGCTATGTCTCAATTTCAGTATTCATATCCTTGCTTTCAAACCACTCAATGCCCCCACTTCTCCCATCTCTGCAACCTGCTCCATCCTTGCTACCCTCTGCTTGGATTCTGGCCGCTGGGCATCCTCACTTTCAATTACTGCAAAGGTGAGATCGAAATCTTCAGTTTCATGGATCCTAAACTCTAGAATCTTTTCCCCCAACTTCTCTACCTCCCCAACTTTACTCTGTTCAATAGATAAAAGAATAAATTAATGAATATATTATAATTAGATTTTCAACAGACTTTCAGTAGGTCCTGCATGAAAGGATGTTGCACATGATAATACATCATGACGACATATATAGTGGAAATAGAGGATTTGTTAAAAGGATTTTAAAATGTCAGAATAAACAGTGTAAGGACTACAGTCAGGGTGACAGATAGTGTAGCTATCCCTTTAAGTATTTGTAAGTTTTAATCAGATCACCTCTTGTTCTTTGAAACTCTGGAGAATATAGGTCTGGTTTGCCTAATCTCTCTTCAGAGGACAGGAATGCAATCCCAGGAATATGTCTGGTGAACCTTTGTTTCAGTTACTCTATGGCAATGGCATCTTTCCAGAGATAAGGAGACCAAAATTGGACACACAAACAACTGCTTCTCCTCTTGAGCTTTCGACATACAATATTCAAACCCTGCCACGGTCTGATCCTTATCAATAATTCAAGAAATTTGTTTTTACCTGTTCAAGCTCATCTCTTCTTAGTAGATTCTAAGCAACCCTTTGTATTACAACTGCATTTTAAAAACCCATTTTCTTTTCTGAGGATGCAGAAGCCATTCCTATTAGTGCCATTGGTTTCCCATTTAACTTCCAGCACTTGGCTTTAGTATGTTAAGTCTTTTACAATGGAGGCATGTTATCTTTGTCACGTCACTGTTGGTTCTAGTTTAGCACCTGTATTATTTGACATCTACTGTTTGCTCCCTAAAACTTATACCGAGTCCATCCCTGCATTTCCTATTCTTCCAATTAATTGTGGATTCCCACATGATCAACTTCCTACATGTAACTGTGTGAGATAGCATACCAGACCTTTTCGGTCCTTTGACATTTGGTGCTCATGTAACTAGGCTTTAAGTGGAATTTGAGTGAGGGCTGATGCAGAATCCTGCAGTGTCGCTTATATTTGGCAGTCTATCTCCTGCTTTGACTCTACAATATAGTTTACACTTCAGAGCTTTTTTGGGGAGTTGTGGGGGTGGTGGTGGAGGGAAGGGAGAGTAAATGAAAATAGATAGACTTTTGTATTGTCGAGATTGGGAAAGTTTCCCTTGATGGCTCTGGGTATTAACACTTCATAAATCTGTGTATATAATGAATTGAGTCCTCGGGGTTAACATCTCCCACTTACAATGTGTTAAAAGTTGTGGAAAAACATTAGTCTGGTTGGTAGCTACGACGGATTTGTAAAAGTTTTGCGAACATTCACCATTTCTCGAAACAGCTCCCAGACATAATCTTCCCCTATTTCATTTTGTGCTGCTCATGTTGTGACAGGATCGACTCATCCCCACAAATCTGATCCAGTCTCACATTCTATTATTTTAACAGAATAATATCTGCACAATCACGTGACCAACAAATTGCTTCACTGATCTCCTTTTGTTATTAATGTGCATCTCTTTCTATATTAGGAGTTTTCGTAATGATTTAGCTTCAGAATGGAGACTTGTTTTTTTTATCATTGCTGTTTTCATCTAACACACAAAATCGAATACAGGTATAGTTTCAAATCAGGTGGCAAAGTTGTCTGAAAACTAGACTGTTATAGAATGTGCCATAAAATCAATGTTAATTGAGTGAAATTTCAAAACAAGCTTGCCTGGGCAGTTTGTGACACTGGACTAGATATCTGCTTCAGTGCTCCATGCTTGTCTATTTCCGTACACTAGTGACCTTTGACACCACTTGGCCCAGCTCTACGTGAACTGCTTATGGCCAAATCTGTCCAATCCATAATTGGACAAATCTGAAATCTGGCTCAGCCTTAGTCCTGAGGTTGCTGGTTTTGAGACACTATACCTGTATTGTGGATCCTGGAGATCTGAATTAAAACCAGAAAATGCTGGAAATACTGAGCAGGTCTGACAGCATCTTTGAAGAGAGGAACCAAGTTACTATTTCAGTTTGGTCATGTTTTAGTCAGATATTTATTAGCTTTGTTGCATGTTTTTAGTTAGTCATAGAGTCATAGAGATATACAGCCCGGAAACAGACCCTTCGGTCCAACTTGTCCATGTCGACCAGGTATCCTAAATAAATCTAGTCCTATTTGCAAGCCCAAATCCCTCTTAAACCCTTCCTATTCATATACCCACTCAGATGCCTTTTAAATGTTGTAGTTGTACCAGTCTCCACCACTGCCTCTAGCAGCTCATTCCATACACGCATCAACCTCTGTGAAAAAGTTGCCCCTTAGGTCTCTTTGAAATCTTGCCCCTGTCACCCTAACCCTATTTCGTCTAGTTTTGGACTCCCCTATCCTGGGGAAACGACCTTGTCTATTTGCCGTATCCATGCCCATCATGATTTATAAACCTCTATAAGGTCACCCCCTCAGCCTCTGATACTCCAAGAAAAATAGCCCCAGTCTATTCAGCCTCTCCTTATAGCTCAAACCCTCCAACCCTGGCAACATCCTTGTAAATCTTTTCTGAACCCTTTCAAGTTTCACAACATCCTTCCTATGGGAGGGATACCAGAACTGAATACAGTATTCCACACGTGGCCTAACCAATGGCCTGTACAGCTGCAACATGACCTTGCAACTCCTATAATCAATGCCCTCACCAATAAAGGCAAGCATACCAAATGCCTTCTTCACTATTCTATGTACCTGTGACTCCACTTTCAAGGACTATAAACCTGCATCCAAGGTTTCTTTGTTCAGCAACACTCCCCAGGACCTTACCCTTAAGTGTTGAAGTCCTGCCCTGATTTGCCTTTCCAAAATGCAGCACCTCACATTTAACTAAATTAAACTTTACCTGCCAATCCTCGGCTCATTGCCCTATCTGATCAAGATCCTATTGTATTGTGAGGTAACCTTCGCTGTCCACAACACCTCCAATTATGATGTCACCTGCAAGCTTACTAACCACAGCTCCTATGTTCATATCCAAATCATTATATAAATGACAAAAAGCAGTGGACCTAGCACTGATCCTTGTGGCATGCTGCTGGTCTGAGGCCTCCAGTCTGAAAAACACCACCACCCTCTGTCTTCTACCTTCAAGCCAGTTCTGAATCCAGACAGCTAGTTCTCACTCTATTCCATGTGATCTAACCTTGCTAACCAGTCTACCATGAGGAACTTTGTCAAATGTCTTACTGAAGTCCATATAGATCAAGGGTTCTGAGGAAGGGCCACTGAACCCGAAGCGTTAACTCTGTTTTTTCCTTCACAGATGCTGCCAGACCTGCTGAGCTTTTCCAGCAACTTTGTTTTTGTTCCTGATTCACAGCATCTGCAGTTCTTTTGGTTTTTATTCCATATACATCACATCATCTGCTCTGCCCTCATCAATGCTCTTTGTTACTTCTTGAAAAAACTCAATTGAGTTCGTGAGACACAATGCCCCACCACACACAGCCATGTTGACTATCCCTAATCAGTCCTTGACTTTCCAAATACATGTAAATCCTGTCCCTCCGAATCCCCTCCAACAACTGACCCACCACTGATGTCAGGCTCATTGGTCTATAGTTCCCAGGCTTTTCCCATTAGCCAACCTCTAGTCTTCTGGCACCTTACCTGTGGCTATCGATGATACAAGTATGTCAGCAAGGGCAGTATTCTGTTCCCTAGCTTCCCACACAGTTCTAGAGCACACCTGATCACGTGTCTGGGATTTATCCACCTTTATGCATATTAAGACGTCCAGCACCGCCACCTCTGTAATATGGACATTTTTCAAGAGGTTGCTATTTATTTCCCCACATTTTATATCTTCCATATCCTTCTCCACAGTAAATACTGATGCAAAATACACATTTAGTATCTTTCCCCATCTCGTGCGGTTCCGCACATACATGGCCTTGCTGATCTTTACAGGCCCCAACTCTCTCCCTAGATACCCTTTTGTCCCTAATGTATTTGTAGAATCTCTTTGGATTCTCCTTAACCCTATTTTCCAAAATTATCACAAGTCCTCTTTTTGCCCTCCTGATTTCCCTCCTATGTATACTCCTACTGCTTTTATACTCTTGTAGGGAATCACCTGATTTCTACTGTCTGTACATGACACATACTTCCTTCTTTTTCTTGACCAAAACCTCAATTTCTCTAGTCATACAGCATTCCTTACATATACCAGCCTTGCCCTTCACCCTAACAGGAACGTATTGTCTCTGTACTCTCATTATCTCATTTTTGAAGGCTTCCCATTTTCCAGCCGTCCCTTTTACCTGCGAACATCCGCTCCCAATCAACTTTTGAAAGTTCTTGCCTAATACTGTCAAAGTGAGGATCACTGATTAATTTTACAAGTTGAGAAATTCTTAGTTGATTTACTTCACCTGTTACTATATCCTCCATTCATTTAGAACTGCAGCAGTAGAAAAACATCCCAACATGTTTCATAGAGGGAAGAAAGCCAAATCTCCAGAATTTGGTATCTAGGGTGGCATGGTGGCTCAGTGGTTAGCACTGCTGCCTCACAGTGCCAGGACCTCGGGTTTGATTCCAACCTCTGGCGACTATCCATGTGGAGTTTGCATGTTATCCCTGTGTCTGCATGAGTTTCCGCCAGGTGCTCTGGTTTCCTCCCATAGTCCAAAGATGTGCAGGTTAGGTGGATTGACCATGCTAAATTGTCTGTAGTGTTCAGGGATATGTAGATTAGGTGCATTAGTCAAGGAAAATGCAGGGTTACAGGATAGGGTAGGAGGATGGGTTTGGGTGTGATGCTGTTCGGAGGGCCGGTGTGGATTTGTTGGGCCGAATGGCCTGTTTCCACGCTGTGGGGATTCTATGAAAAAGAGAAAGTGCTGGAGAAACTCTGCAGTTCTGGCGTTGCCTGTGGAGAGAAGCAGAGTTAGCGTTTCGAGACTGATATGATGACTCTTCACAGAACTGTTCTGAAGAGGAGACATGTCTGACTCGAAATGTCACCTCTTTCTTTCTTCACAGATGCTGCGAAACCAGCGTTTTCCGATTTCTAGTGTCTGTGCTAATTTGCTTTTACTTCCAAGTTTGGTGTCTTGAGTATGTGGTCAATATTCATTCAGCCTGGTGAATGTGGAACAGAAATTGCTGACTTTCTCTCCATTGCAATCATGCAACAAGACCCTGAGTGAAAGTTGTTTTGCATCTGGTATCGGCACAGTGGGTAACATTCTCTCTCCTCCAAGTTAGAAGGCAATGAATTCACACCCCATGCTGTCAGCATAGTCTAGGCTGTGATAGCACTGCACTGTCAGTAATATGTTCTTTCAAATGGCACGTTAAACTGAGGTCCTTTTGCCTTCTGGCGTGGACCTGCGAGTCTATGGCTGTAGTCCAAAGAAGGATAAGAGTGTCCCCTCAGCAGCGTCTGAGCGAATATATATGTAAACATTATGACAAGCTTCTGGATCTCTCTGGATTATTATCATGCATGATGTGTGTGTGGATGTATACTTTATCTGTATATGCATAAGAATCAAATCTGTTCCATATGCTGTTTGAAAGCTGAGCATTTGCTATCTTTCTCATTATTAATACATCTGTGTGAATATTTTTATCATCTTTTTAGAGTGCAGTTACTATCAGAAGGCCTGGGAGTAAGGGAGCAGTTCACTACGAAAGGAACGGGCAGCTGAAGTGCTCCTTTGGGTTTTGGCCAGGCTTGGAGTTAGGCTGAAACAGTCAGAACACTGGCTTCTCCTGTAATTTCTAGAAACTAAAGATTAATTCCAAATCACCGCTGGGAGAAATCATAGGTGCATTTAAAAGTATTATATGTTTTCTTTGAACACTTCTGATTATTAGTTCTAAATGTATTGGAGGCGGAAAACAAAAGCTTCTGGGTTGACATGTCAAGAGTCATCCAATCAGCGGCAGAGTCTGTTCATTATCTAACTAATTGGGAAGACAGGACAATGTAAGGATAAATATGTTTTGTGGCCAGTGACTACAGTGTGGGGGATAGGAGACCATGAGGATGTGTGTGTCACACCACTAATGGCTGAAGTGTGGGATTGAGACACCGGGAGGAGCTCATGTGCTGAAACCTCCAGGAATACCTTTACCCAGATTTGGCAACTACAGGATACAGTGGTGGTCGTCCTTACTGGATCCAGTCCTCCATTTTCAGAAATTCCTCTCTGGTTTCGTCCTTTTCCTAGCAGCATCTCCCCAGGTGTAATGATGGCCCCTGATTTTCACTGCACTTTGAACGATGTGGGCCACCAAAAGAGGATTTCAGAAAATTGTAAAGAATGTACAGCTCGGAAGCAGTATCTATGCCCCAACCCAGCTCCCTTCCACCCTACTTCACATAACCCTCTCAGCACATTGAAAGGGAAATTGAGGGCAGGGTCCCTGGCTGAACCTCAAGCATTCCTTTGAAGTCTCTAGGCATTAAAGCTGTATCTGAAGGACTTCGTCTCAAGTAATACCTAGGAGAAAGAAAACAAGATATTTTTTAAAAATGGTGTTTCATTCTCTTTGAAGTTAATAATCAATTATTAAAAATACCATGTTGAGGCAGTAAAGGTGGTTTGACCAGACAGGGTGATTGAAGATGGGAGGTCATATGATGGAATTTTTCGGATCACATTCCAACAAGAGCTGGTGACCCCTTTTCCTCGCAGGCACATTCCTTTATCCAGCCAGCCATTTTGATTCCACTCTGATCATTGAACTGCATTGTTTGCTTGAATGCACTGGTATGTAGAACACGCAGAAAATTGAAGTTCCGCTAGAAACCAATCTTCATAGGCCACCCATGGGGAAAGTTAAAAGTCGGATTCCATTACCCCTGTCAGCCATCATTCTCCAGTTGTTGCTGTTGCCAAGCAACAGCACACCTGACTATGTGGTAGAAGTTAGACTTTCCGTAATCAGCAGAGAAGAGTTGAGGTTGCTCCATCCTTGCCTTAAAGTAAGGAGGTGATAAAAGGCAACTGAACAATTTTATGTATTCTTGATAAATAAAAATCAGAATTTCTAGTGAAGAATGGAACTGAAGTGAGGCCAAGATTTAAATTAATGGGGGAGACAAAAAAACAAGATTAAAATTCAGGTGATAACTTCTCATAAATAACTTCTTTTAAACTTATTTTTAAAAGCTGACAGAGGTGATCAAAGTGTGTCTCATTCAAATATAAATTCATTAATCTGGAGCATTCCTGTTTTTTCTGAATTATATGTGAAGCTATTCAGCTTGTTATTGCAATTTGCGCTTTTTGGCAAGGGAAAAGAATTCTGAAATGACTGCAATAAAAAGTATGGAATTTAAAGTTTTGTCTCCTGTTTCTCCAAATTTGAATTCCTAGTCCAATTAAATAGGTCACAAAAGGGTGTTGCACAACTTGGTGAATAATATTAAAACAAAGCCAACCCGGAGGACAAAGCAACTAGATTGAAATGCTTGCTGAGTTACTTGGAAAGACCATGAATGACACATAATTGAAATGCAAGCCTTGAGAGATGAGCAAAAAGAAGGGCTTGCATTGATGTCATGATTTACAGGACCACTGAATGTCTCAAAGCACTTTACAGCCAATGAATTAATTTCCAGATAGATGTTCATTATCTTTAACAGGTGATCTCCTAGATACTTTCAGTTCACTGATATAGATGAATGATGGAAGTTGGGGACCTTGTGGTCCTTGTGGTTCAGCTGTTTGATGTACAAACATTGAACAAACTGTGCAGATTGATTCTCGTGATCACTAGCAGGTATTGTGACCGTGTGCAAAAATGGAATGTACCAGCATGGACCCCTTTTCTGCCAAAGCTTTTGCTGAGTTTATCATGCTAGGTGGTTCCCACTTTCTGTCCCACGTTGCCAGTAAGCCTTGGTGTTACATTGGCATTGATGCTAACTAACAAATTCTCTCCTTTTAAACTAATGCGCAATCATTGTGAAACACTTGATCTGCATTTTTCGTGTTTGCAACTCGAAGCATTCTTTCAAGATACCAGAGTTCTGAAGAATTTTAGACTCAAAACGTTAACTCTAATAGACCTGCTGAACTACTTCAGCACATTGTGTTCTTATTCCCTCAAGATTCAGCCCAGTCTACAGTTTTACTGGTTGTTCCTGTCGATAAATATGTCTCCCCATTGTGCACATATACAGTAATCAAGAGCTAATACAGGCTGAGACAATGGACTATCTGTCATGTTCAGTATGCTGGGGTATGGTTGGGTTGGCATTTGTCCCCTTAACTTGTTCCTTGCCAGCGTGACACTTGCAAGCAAGGCAGAGAGAGAGTTGATCTCTCAGTTGATTGGAAGCAGCATGTGAAAATAATCCACTAACTGTCTCAGTGCACCCTGCTGTGATAGTTGATGCATCTGTTTGTTTGTACATTCAGGGTTTCAGTTCAAAGATCTTGTGTTATTAACAAGCTGTAATGTTTCAGAAAAAAAGTTAATGATGTAGTTTTGTTTTGATGGGAAGAATTTTATTGAATGATAGATGCATGCGAAAATACAACATGATCTTTTTTTATGTAAATTGGAAACCATTGCAGGATACACCAAGGTTGAAAACAGTTGAGGGGAAACCATGGTAAATTAGAAGGAATGTGAACCGTGGCTCAGTAGCGAGCAGTAACACTGTTTGAGTCAGAAGGTCATGTTTTTAAGTCCCATTCCAGAAACTTGAGCACAAAATCCAAGTTCACAGCTTCAGTGCCAGTACTGACAGAGTATCAGAGGGCAGGATTTTTTTTCGATGAGACCTAACCAAGGCTTCTGCTTACCTTTTGGTTGAGTGGAAAGTATTCCATTGCACAATTTTGAAGAACAGGAGAAGTACTGCTTCAGTTTCCTGGCTGATTACTTGTCCCTCAACCAGTTCTATCCGGTTTTTACGGTCATTGTCATATTGTTATACACAGCAACTTCCTATAAACAATATGACTGCCTTATTGCAACAGTGGCTCCATTTGAAACGTTCTTTAGAGAGTACACGTGTGGAATTCAGTTCCAGGTAATGTGATAAAGATATTCAAATGGGAATTTGGCCGATATCTGGAAAGAAAGAAAGTGCAGGAATAGGGGGGAGCTGTTGAAGGATGGCCCAAAGTGGAGAGCTAGTACAAACACAGTGGACTGAATGGCATCCTTCTGAGCTGTAGCAGTTCTGTGCTACTGACTCACCTCCCCACTCCTGCTTCTCATCACTTCCCCAACCTACTTCATGCTGCTCCTGAGCTCTCACTATTTTTCTCGTGACACACAAGGTAGTGAGAGGGATCAGGGGCAAGATGGAATGATAATGGGGATGAGGGATTTGAGAAGGGACAATGCAGGAGTCATTGAGAAGTTGGAGGAGGAACAGCTTATGAGGTGGTTGAGAGGGGATTGGTGAGTGAGGTGATGAAAGTTTGGGAGCAATGCAGTGGTGGTTTATGGGCAACAGGCATAAAACAATAACTTCAGTAGTGCAAGTGTTCTAGTCCAGTGTTGGGAGTTGGCGTTTAAATTAACAGCTAAGCTGGAAAATAAACATCGATCTTTGTAATTCCACAAAAAGTTGAATGACAAATTAGAAATTTCCAACCATGAGCCGTCTGCAACTATATGCAAGTGTCTTGGAACATTTTACTGAATTAAAGGCACTATATAAATGCAGGTTTGTGGTGTTAGTGATTTATGTCATAAGTAGAGTGGGTTCAGTGACTCTGCAACTAAATAAGACAAGCGTGTGTCACCTTTGCAATAAAAAATGAATGTTAATTGTGTGGTCGCAATTATGATCACATGGATATCTGTATATCTTAATGTTGTTTAAGAATAAACTTGCCAATTTCCATGACGTGAAATTCTGCCTGTTGGGAACCTCTCCAACATTGGGAGACTAACCGTAATGAACTTGTTGATTGTGAAGCAGGAAGGCATTAATATACCAATATGTAAATCAATGACATCCTTGTTTACTTGCTTTCTTTGTTCTATAAAATGTCCAAGTCCGAATACATCTTACAATGGGATAACAAAGACTAGTTATTGTATTTAAGCAGGCCCTTTTGAATTTTGCCATTGTTAGCCGTACATAAATATCATAAATGTGTAGATTGCAGAGATGTCTGCTGTATCACTTTCTTAGATTGTGGGTTTTTACTTTTTAGCTGTTCCTGGAATGCTATTGCGAAGGCTGCTTCCATAGTGATCCAACAAATGTGACAAGTCGAGGTTAAACACAGAGTAAAGCCCCAGCGAGAGCAGAAGGGGCCTTTGTTTAATGTAGTGGTTAAAAAGTGGCACTTCCAACAGATGGCACTCCGTAGTGGGGCACTGGAGTGTTGGCCTGGTAAATGAGCTCAAGTCTTTGGAGTAGAAAGTGATGCAGACAGAGATGGTTTCAATTGAAGCATAGCTAGTGTTGTTATCACAATTATATCTTGCACTTGTTAACCCTTTTAATGTCTTACACCATCCAATTGAGCTCCAGAGGAGCAATTATCAAACTACATTTGACATAAATTCTCAAGTGATATTAGACAGTTGGCCAAAGCTTGGTCAAAGACATAGTTTTAAGGAGCATCTCACAGCAGTAGAGAGGTTTAAGGAGAGAGGGGCCTTAGTAGCTTAAGGCAAAGCTGTCAGTAGTAAAGTGATGAAAATTGGGGATACACAAGAGGCTAGAATTGGAGGAGCACTAAGATGTCAACATTGTGGATTGGAAGAGGTTACAGAAAGGAGGAAAAAGGCCATGGAGGGATCTGAAAACAATGATGAGGGATTTTCCTGGACGAACACTAGGATGTGGTATAGGTCAGTGGCCACAGAGGTGCTAAAGCACATTGAGTGGTGTATATTGAGGATTAAATTAAAGAATGAAACTTCCACTGTTCTGTCTGTGCCATGTGCCTCCATCTAATCTATTGAGAATAACCCCTCATGTTTAAAGTGTTGCATTTTTCTATTTGTCACAATGACCTATCCCAACCAAATTAGTATGAATTTAATTCTGAATTTGGGCTGGGAAACTATTCAAACCCATCTCATTTTAGATACTGAGTGCAATCTAGGATTTATACTAGAACCCCAGAGCTAAAAGCCTTTGGGATCAAGGATGACTTTTTTCCATTCTGGTTTGATGGGCTCTAAGGTGGATGATGGATCTAATGAGCAGTCAGTGGACTCTGCCACGTGTGAAGCAGTTGAAAGAATATCCTTAATTTTGGTTGGTCACAAGCCAAAGATTGGCATGAGTGGGTAGGAATGTTTGACTTCCAGACATGTTTCCCCTGTTGGCCAAAGAAATGAGCTGGCGCCATGGATACGATGGGCAACACATATTGGCCCATGAATGAATAAGAATGATGAATTTGTCTTCTATGTCTACCTTCATTGAGGGGAAGTTCTGAAGCCCATATTTTCCAGGCTGTTGATTTTAATCAATGGGGAGATGTGTTGTGCTGTAGGAACAGATTGGAAAAGGGCCTTAGTTTCCCGTGTGATTGTAACTATATTCAAGAAAGGAGACAAGTTCAATTTGCTGTGACTGCAGAATTGTTTTCTCTGCTGTCTCCCACCAGGAAGATCATTCAGTGTTCTTCCACACTCTCTCCTAGTAGCTGAAGAAAGCCTTCCAGAGTTGAATTGGAGTTTTTGCCCATCAAGAAGCACCAAGATCTTCACTGCATGGCGCATTAGTGCCGTACCTTGCATTTCTATTCAACCGTTATATGTGGTCATTTCTGAGCCCACAAAGTTCTTTGACTCTTATATAGGATTCTCCTCAAATTTGCCCTGAGAAATTTGTCACCATCCTCATCTATACCAGCAGTTCAGCAAGTCGTCAATCCCACAGACCCTACCTTTGTTGAAGCCTTGGGTCATACAAGATTGTGCCATTACACCAACTGTCTTCTTTATTTCCCTTACTACAATACATGCACTTCATCTCTGAAAAAGCATTCTCCAATTGTGGACAATTTCGGTGTACTTTAAACTGTGAATAAACTCTGCGCCGGAAAGATTATGTTCCACAAACTGAACTTCTGAAAGATTAAGACACTGGTCCCTCTATTGTGGAGCAACAGTAGAATAGCTTTTTGAAGGGTTCTGGTCAATGCAGGGTTAAGCGTATGTCAGCTCCTATCATTGTAGCTGAAACCATAGGCATGTTCAACTTGCGATCAATAAAAGATTAAATGACTTCTGATTGCTGGCATTCCATTTAGTTTTTGAAGGTGTGACTCATTTTTCTTCAAGGTTAGCAGAGTTTGATAGCCTGCTCACAACGACCCTGCTATATAAAGATTTGGAAAAGCCTGAGGTATCATTGGCTTACTAGAGAGTGATTGAGTTTCAAAGCTAGTGTTTCGTAAATAGATTCACCTTCGCGTAGTGAGCCATTCACTTATAATGACGGCGGGTTAGAGGTCACACATAGTTGGGTAGCTGTCACCTACTGCTCATTGAGTAACAGTTCCGACTCCAAATCTTAATGATCTGGACTTGTCTCCCACTCCAGAGATTTGCACATAAAAACCTAGCCTGCCACTCCCATGCCAGTACCGTGGGAGGCCACATTGTCTGAGATGCGGTATCTCTGGTAAGCGATTAAAGTGAGACTCCATCTTCCCCCTCGGGTGGATGTTGAAGATGCCACGGCACTGTTTTGAAAAAGAGCTAGAGATTTCTCTCTGGTGTCCTGATCAATACTTATCCTTCAACTAGCATTCAAAAAGGTAGTGTCTAGTCATTACTATATTGCTGCTGATGGCACTATACTGTATGTAGTAAATAGGTTATCCCATTTTCTACCTGACCACAGCGACTTCACATCAGAAAGTAATTCATTGCCAATATGATGCTTTGAGGTACTCTGAAGTCATGCAAGCTATAATGTAAATACATATTCCTTCTTAGAGGTTTGGGGTGGAGAGAGGAAGAAAACAACCAGTGTCAATACTCTGCTACGTTATCCAATGCCTGAAAGAACATGCGCCAGAATTTTAGGTGAAGACTAGACTGGAAACAAATGCAACCTCCCTCCAGGGTTAAAAAGTCTGTGTTCTTGTTTTTAGAAGAAGGAAAATATTTGTTTCAGATTCAGTTCTTAGTATAACAGGAATCATACTAAGGAATATGAAAATGCAGAATGACGAATTCCAAAAGGATAAAGTTGAAATAAAAAGTGAAAACACTGGAGAAACTCAGCAGGTCTGGTATCTTCTGTGGAGACAGACAGAGTTAACATTTCAAGTCCTATATGACTTTGTCTCTCGCCATAGATCAACAGGACTGCTGAGTTTTTTTTACTTCATATTTCCAGCATCTGAAGTATTTTGTTTTTATTAGAGGTTTATGTTCTGCTGTGCTGACCACTTGATAAAAAGATAATGATCACCACTTTTCATTATTTGAGATAATAGACCTGAAAAGCTAACTCTTTCTTTCTGTTCTCAAAGCTGTTGCCAGACCTGCTCAATGGTTCCTGGTGTTACTATTTTTTATTTCCAACTTCCAGCATCCTTGGATTTTTTTTTTGCTTTGATCATCCATTGCCCAGTGTCTATCAGCCCAGCTTTATTTTTATTCATTCATGGGATGTGGGCATCAATAAGCAAGGCCAGCATTAATTGCCCATTCTGAGATACCCTTGTGAAGGTGGTAATGAACTGCCATCTTGAACTGCTAAAGTCCATTTAGTGTGGTTTAGCCCCTCATACACCTCATCCCCCTTCCACAATGCTGTTAGGGAGGGAGATCTGGAGTTTGACCCTACCACACAGAAGGAATGGCAATGTATTTCCAAGTCAGAATTGAGTAGCTTGCAGGAAAAATTGCAAGTGATGCTGTTCCAAAGTATCTGATGCCTTTGTCCTTCTAAATGGTAGTGGTCCTGTCTAAGGAGTTTTGGTGAATTTCTGCCGTGCATCTTATAGATGAAGTACATTGCTGCTATCGTGTTTTGGTAGCCAAGGGAGTGAATGTTTAAGAATGTGATGCCAATCAAGTGGGCAGCCTTGTCCTGGATGGTGTGAAGCTTCTTGACTGCTCTTAGACCTGCTCTCATCCAAGCAAGTAGGAATTATTCCATTACACTTCTGATTTGTGTCTTATAGGTGGTGAAAAGATTTTTGGCTACTTAGGGAGTTACTTGCTGCAAGATCTGCAGCGTTTGACCTGCTCTTGGAACCACAGTATTTATTTGGCTCGTCCAGTTTATAGTCAGTGGTCACATCCAAGAAATTGTTGGACATCAATGATCTCCTCTCCTGTTTGAATCTTTTCTCCATTATCCTCTTGGGACCTGTTTTAACTCGACAATCCTGTTGCCAACTGCTTTGCAGATGGAGGATTAGCATGAATTTGCATTTTATTTGATCTTATTTTATTATCTCAGTTAATATGCAAATGTCATGCATCTCTCCTGGAAATAGCAAACTTCAGAAGAAAAACTGCCTTATTTCCTCGCTTTAAATCTCGCAGTTTCTAGAACAGTGCTAAGATTAGAAGGCTTTTAAGGAGCCACTCCCTCATTTCCCAATTACACTGGTTTATCCTGCTTGTCTTTCTCTCCTACCTCTCCAGAAATGGAGTCAACAGAACAATGATGAAGCCTCAAAGAACCTACAACTATGAAGTACCTGTGGTATCCTCAGGATGTTCCACAGTGAACTGCTTTTGAAATGAAGTCAATGTAGCACTGTGCACAGTGACCACCCACATTAAATATTTACATTTTATTATCCATATTTTCAACAACATGTTAGCTGGTGTCTTGTCAACTCTTGTGTCCAGCATCTGTCAAAATCTTAGGACATCAAAAGTACTTGGAACCATAAAGGACTTTCTATTGTCCTTCCTATTGTGTATAAAAGAAGACAGCATTATGGTGAGTTGGTAAGCTGCAAACCATGTAAGCATCTGTGTGGTAATGACAAGTTCAACTGTATAAGGGATGGTGGTTGAGAGTTAGAAGCTGGCCCCTGAAAACTAGAAAGACCTCCCCTAACCACCTCCAAACAATATAAAGTGATCTTTTATGCTGACCTGAGATGGCAGAAGGGGCCTTAGTTCATCCAAAAGATAAAGTCAGAAATCACACGGCACCAGGTTATAGTCCAACGGGCTTATTAGAAATCACAAGCTTTCGGAGTGCTGCTCCTTCATCAGGTGATCTCAGCTAAGTGGAATTGTTTTAACACAGCACAAGGCTACTGTAAAGTGAACACGCAAGACAGCTTTCAGTGTCAATCCATGTGAGGTATCGAAAAGGCAATGTTGTCAACATTCTTGCTGTTTTTAAAATCATTAGTTAGTACTTATACATTATACAGGCACCATACTGGCATGATGGGGCTCAACGTTTGACTGTCAGGCAGGCTAGTCTGAAATTTAAACTAATTGTCAGTCAGATTAGAGCAGGGCTGGAAGCAGTGTATACATCTAACTGCTTTTAAGCTGCCCTGTGCCCCCGGGTTTCCACTAGGTGTGTGGAGTTAAAATTATCTCTGAGGTTAAACAGGTTTATAATTGTATTTTTATTTCCTGTTCTCCACCACCCCACGCCATCACCACTTTGTGTCGAGATGTTGTGCTGTAATACATCAATGTTTTTACATAGAAGACCCAAACCAGCTTTTGTTTTTCGTGAAGACATGTTATTATAACATCTTCTGAGGTTAATGTATAATCTGCAGCTGCTTTCATGTAGATTATAGGAGCTGTAAATGCCGTAATGTATCCTGATTATGATGCACTATTGTTTTGAGTATAGTTTGATTTTTGAGAACTGTCTAAGAGGTTAGAGACAGAATGTGACTGATACTATTTTGAAGCCATTGGACAACAAACTTGCCACCACGAATAAGCTTCAGCACAAATGAAAACATTGACTGAAAACACAA
>NC_063358.1:16398357-16412206 GCF_021869965.1 Rhincodon typus | reverse complement strand
CTGCAGACCTCTGCCATCTTTTATCACTCACTCCCAACTAGCTCTCGCTGTACAACCCTATTATTTCCATGCTCCCTGAGTTCTGGCCTCTTTCACATTCCTTGACTTTGATTACCCCATGATTGATGGCCCTGCCTTCAGCTCTCTTGAGACTGACCTCTAGAATTCCCAGTCTAAGCCTCTCCCTTTCTCAACCTCTCTTTCCTTCTTTAAGACTGTTCTTAAAATTCCCCTCTTTGACCAAGTTTTTGATTACCTATATAAAATATTGTTGTGGTTCATTGTCAAATTTTGTTCTTGGCTGTGATAAAGACCTTATGTAGGCACTTGTCGAGAATCCCAGGGCCAACGTGATATAGGGTTGGGAAGTTGAAAAGTAGATAACATTATGCAGGATGGCTTGCTAGCCAAACCCAAACCAATAGCTAAGTTGATCGTTTAGTGTCATTGGCATCAATTTGATTTGTTTCTTCTCCAAAAGAAACAATTTCATTTCGGAGTGTAAAAAAAGCTGTTAACAGAGTTTTGCCAACTCCGAGTTGCAGAATTGTTGATACTTGCTCTCCATTTGAGATTTTCAAAAATCCTTGTGGATATTCACGTACATCTGAATCCTAAGTAAAGGAGTTGAGTGGGGAGGTAGAGATTAATTATTACCTCTGATGGTGGCATCAAGAATGAGGTGACACAACCTTAACATTGGAGTGCAACCATTCAGGGTCAATGCTAGTGAATATTTAGACCATAAGCCTTAGGCACAGAAGTAGGCTATTCAGTCCATCACGTCTGCTCTGCCATTCAGTGAGATAATCCTCAGATCCACTTCCCTGCCTTTTCCTCATAACCCTTGATTCCTTTATTGATTTAAAACACCTGTCAATCTCAGCCTTAAATATATTTAATAAACTAGCCTCAATAACCCTCTGTGGCAAAGAGTTCCACAGATTCAATATCATCTGAGTGAAGAAAATCCTCCTCATCTCCATCTTAAACGGTGAAGTGTTACTCACATTATGCCCCCCAGACCTATACTCTCCCACAGGGGAATTTTCTTCACACTGGGTCATGGAAACATGAAACTTTATCCTCCTGAAACACTCTGGAAGCTTGGAGTCAATTGAAAATTTCAAAACTGACATTTATAGATTTTAGTTAGTCAAGGGCACAAAGCATGACATAAGCAAGATAAGTAAATAGAGTCTGATTACGGATTACCTATGGTTTAATTAAATATCTCTGTTCATGAATGGTTTGCTATGTTCCTGTGCAGTTCCCTAATCTGTTGTCCCAGTGCAGGTAGCTTTCTATCTCAAATGAACATAAAAGCTGGAGTAATGATATTTGTCACAAACACATTGAGATCACTTAACCAGCCTTAATGGGTCCTTCCAATCACTGACCAACCACACCACTTCATTACAGGTTAGCAGTAGCTGGGGCGTCCAATGACATCCTGGAGCAGAAAAGAGGAATTCTGTCATCCTTCTGTCAAAACTCCCAAAACCTTTTGCTCCACTGATTCCAAACTCGTGCAAAACTGTGCAATCATTTTGCCAGATGATCGGGAAGGGGGCTTTCGTTTGCCTTCTTCCCACTTTCTAGAATTCAGTCATTGGTCCCATTTGTCTTGCCACCTCCCTGGAGCTGCTATTCTTTTCATCGGGCGGCTTGCCACATTGCTCGAAAGGTGCTAATTCTTCCGAGTAAGGCCTGTCATATGTTTTGCAATATTTAGAGGGCAGCAGCTCTCTGAAATCATATTTCTGGGGGCAGAGGTCCTGCTAGCTGACTGGAACCCGGTGGCTCTCTCACTCGGCAGAATCACCAAGAATGTCATGGCTGTTGCTTGAAGGACAACCAAAATTGTGAGGACCAAGGCGTCCGGTACATTTGTTTTGTGAGGGCTGTTTTGGAGTTGCAGGTCAAGGGGGCTGAAAGCAAGGACATGAGGTACGACTGTCAGCAACCACTTCACTGCCTTGTGTGGGATCTCTTGATTGGATGAATTGATGTGTTGCTGTGCCACTTTGTTACTTTAATTAAAATTTTTCAGGTGTGTTATGACACACCTCCGGAACAAATGGAACTTGAATCTGGGCATTCTTGGCCAGGGAGTAGAGACCTGAACACTGTGTCATGAACCCTTGTTGTATCTCTTATTTCTCTGGAGCTGAGATAGTTGCTGCCTTCGTAGGAATTAACCCTAAAGTGTCCGTAAGTGATCATTAGTTGACCATTTAAAGGCTTCAATTGGTGGTGGAGCAGGAAGGTGAAGCAGGGAACTTCACACCTAGAATTTAATTCTGATGGAGGCAGGGTCTGGGATGTCACTGCTCCTAATTAGGTTGCCCTCCCATCTCTAGTACAGAAAATTCCACCCAAAATGTTCCAAAAATCATGAAAAAAAAATTTGCATTTCCATGGTGCCTTAATGCATCTCCAAGATGATCTGAATTGATTGACAGTTCATGGATTACTTTTGAAATCCAATAATTATTGGGCTGAATGTTTCTATGCTGTACATCCTATGTAATCCTCTTTTAGTCAGAAAGGCACAGCCAACTATCACAAATGGTGAGTTAGATGGATGAGCACTGTTTCTTTTGGGACTTGCTTTTGAAGGGTGATTGTTGGCCCTAATTGTTGGGACAGATACCTGCTCCTCAAGCCTTCGTGTCATCTTTTCAGTTCACTAAATCTGGTTGGGCTCTTGAGCTTCGAGCTGACATGTCATCTGAAATCTGACCATCTGCTGTCCTCGGTACTGCATTGAGGTGTGATTCGTCATCACATAGTGGGTCTTGACCCACCATTTTCTAATTTGGAGGGTGAGAATATTGCCACTTTGCATTAGAAACCCAAGGCCTGCTGTTGAAATGCATTTCTGTCTAAAACATTGAAATGTAAAATACAAACCCATTGTGCCTGTGCTGACTTGGAGCTGTGGTGGACTTCTTCATGCCTCTACTTTTCTCCCCATCAAATATTTCTCCAGTTTCCTTTGAAACTTCCTCCTAAATCTATTGTGTCACCATTTCAAAACTATCATATCAGCTCACTGTGTTTAAAAGATATGTCTCCTCCTATCCTCTTGCTTCTTCAGTACCAATTTTGCCAATTTCCTTAAATCTGTATTCTCTGATTTTACCAATCCTCTCGCCAGTGATAAAGTATTTTCCCTACCTCCTTCCGTTCCCCCCCCCTCCAAAACCTTTCTTGATTATTTCATTAATTTGGTTAAATAATTTCTGCATTTACCTTGCATTATTCCGTTGACTAATTCATCATGGTTAGACAGTTGACATCGCTTCCGTAGCTACAAACTGGATTGTCTGATCCACATGAAAAGTAGTCTGATATGAAAAATAATAAGACTTTATTTTTAGGTGCATAGGTATCAGGTGGTAGGACCTATTGACCTCATTGATTTAGCTATTCATCACTTCTTTGCTTGGGAGGCTTGGACAGAACTTTAATCTGAAATTAGGCCCTAGCAAAGCAACAGCAACTTCCTCTGATCTAGACTCTGTAATGTCGTAGGATATCCTGAGATGCTTCTCAGGCATGTTATATGAGAGTTACCACTGGGATGGGGACCAAATACTGGTTCAAGTGAGGCTTGACCCCAGGACCTTCTGCCTCAGAATGTAGAGGGCAAACCGCACTGATCCATGGTCAGTGCAGTGAACGTAGAACGTAGAACAGCAGAGTACAGGCCCTTCGGCCCAAGATGTTGTGCCAAACTTTTACCCTAAACCTGAGGTCTATCTAACCTCCACCCCTACCTTAAACTGTCATCCAAGCACTATGGTAATTGGGTGAGATGTACCCCTGGAGTTTATTGGGGGTGGGGAGTGGTGGTGGGAGGGGAAGGATTAAGCACAAGACAGCTATCTGGAGTTCTTTGATTTGTTTTGTTCTTTTGTTTCAATGTAGTTGCTTCAAGTGTTTGTGAAGGTAGTTGCTTCAAGTGTTTGTGAAGTATACTATACCAACCCACCCCCATATGCCCTCCCATGGTGGGGGTTGTTAAGCAGTAATGACCATAGCTGTCTGTTGAAGCATGGAATTGAAAATCATTTGATGAATTGAAGGACTAGATACCCAACATTTTAGCTTATGAATTTTCCATGAAATTTTCAATAAAACTTTCATTGTATGTCAGCCACAGTTTGATGTATTGCACCAGTGGCAGCAACAGAAACGATGAATAAACAAGTGTTATTTTTTGAAGCACTCATTCTTGCTCTCAGATTGCTCTGTGGATAAAACAGAAAGCTGGAAGAACACAGCAAGCCAGGCAGCATCTGGAGCAAAGAAGAAATCGACGCCTTCATGAGGATAATGCCCGAACTGTTGACTTCTCCTTTCCTCCAGATGCTGCCTGGCTTGTTGTGTGCTTCTAGCCTCCTGGTTGTCTACTTGGATTGCAGCACCTGCAGTCTTTTTGTCTCTAACTCAGATTGCTCTATTGCCCTCGGTCATCTTCCCATCCCTCCACACTCCATCATGATGGTACACCCTGCTCCATCTGGCACACTCCTTTATAATCTGTGAAATGAAGATCTGTTTATGGAACACACCCCGAAGAGCTCCACACATACAGTGGTCTATAAAATTAATTAGATTTGCATTAGCATGTTTGGCAGATGTTGGCACAGTGCTCAAACTTGCCAACAGAATTAGATAAACATCTAATGAGCTATGTTTGCTACGGTTGCTTGCAGGATGAGTGATAGAATTTTGACTCTCTGGTTAGCTCTCCCTCCCTCTCCCTCTCCGTGGCTCACTCTGCCTCGGATCTTTTTCTCTGCCTTGTACATTTGCTGTGTGCGCCTCACATTTGCTCTCCACTTCCTGCCATCTCACTGTCTCTTGCTTGCTGTTTTCCTTCGTCGTCCTGCTCTCCCTTTCACCTCTCACTGAGCGTCCTTTTCCCACTCTCACCACCTCTTTTCCCTCACCTGCTGTCCCTGTCTATCCCAATCCTTGCCACTTCCTCTCCTGCTCTTCCTGTCTCTCCAACTCGCTCTTTTTCCTCCCCTCCTTCTGTTCCCTTCTCCCCATCTCTCCTTCTCCTGCCTTCACTCTCTTTGCCACTTCCTCTTCTCTCCCTTCCTCCTGTCTCCCTCTCCCACTCTTCTCCCCCCAACAACCCCTTTCTTACCACCTCCCCTCCCATTTTCACATTTCACCTTCCAGCCTGGATTGGTGTTGCAGATATTTCCTTACTTGGTCTCCAGTCTGTTCTTGGACTCAGTGACAACTAGCTTCAACCTCTACCTCTACATTTAAGTCTCGTAAACAAATATTGCCTGTAATATCTGTTACCGGTAATGCAACAAATTTAGGGTTTTGCAGGCCAATGATTTATTTATGGAAATTGAGGCCTGGGAAGCGAGCTATATGGGTGTTAAAA
Source organism: Rhincodon typus (assembly GCF_021869965.1). Taxonomy (NCBI): domain Eukaryota; kingdom Metazoa; phylum Chordata; class Chondrichthyes; order Orectolobiformes; family Rhincodontidae; genus Rhincodon; species Rhincodon typus. Next base: position 16,406,787 of record NC_063358.1, on the reverse strand, counting down.
ATGGGGGGCACACAGGCTCACTGGCACTATCTCTAGACCCAGCACCCCCCTGGCTACATCCACTCTGGGCAGCAGAGTCCGCTTCACATTCAGCAGACAGTTAAGGCGATCTCTCTCAATTTAACTGAAATATTTAGAGATGGTTGCTTGACCAGAGGCACTTGTGCCTTTAGCTGTTTAAGCACTTGAATTCCCTTCCTAAATGTCTCCCAGTCTCTATTTGCCTTTTAAACTCTCACCTTTATGATGAGCCAGGGTCCATCGGGACCTGTCAGGTAGATCTAGAAGATCCCATGGCACTCTTCGAAGAAGAGCAGGAGAGTTCCCCCATAATTCTTATCAGTATTTATTCTTGACCAACATCACTTTTTAAATGGGAAACAGATTATCCATTCAATATCAAAGTTTTTTTTATTGGAACTCTGAGCATATTGTAAATGCAACAATTTGCTAAAACTATTTCAGTAGCTGTAGAGTACTTTGGGATGTCTTGAGGCCAGGGAAAGTATTTAGAAGCATAGTTCTCCTATTTTGTACCATGTTTGAAATAAATATTTCCATCTTTTATTTTACTCTTCTAATTTATGCTTTATCTTTAACCATAGCTCTAGACCTAATACGCTCACTTAATTTTTTCTCCATAGCTAGGTTTGCTTTTATTCCTTGCAGCATTCAGAAACTTGAAGTCACTTCCTTTATTAATAGCAGAGATTTATTCCACAATGTCCTAATTTCATTTTGAGAAGAACGAAATCTTGTCAACAAGTGTGTTTTCCAGAAGCAAACACAATGTTGGAGGGACTGAGCAGATCAGGCAGGATCTGTGGAGAGAGAAATAGTTTAATGGTTTGAGTCCCCAGAATGACTCTCGTTCGGAGCTGGAGAAGAGTTTTGAAGAAGAGTCATACTGGACTTGAAACATTTAACTCTATTTCTCTCCCTGCTGATGCTGTCGGACTTGCTGAGTTTTTCCAGCATTCTCTGTTTGTTTTATATTTCTAGTATCCAGAGTATTTTGCTTTCGTTCAAAAATTTATTTTCCAGTCTCAACTTAGTTAATTCACTCCGCTTTGAAGCCTGCCTGTTCCAGCCTAGTGCCCCTGCTTTTGTGCTAATGTTTTTCCTTTCCATTGGAACCCTGCCCAATTGTAGTCACCTCTCTGAGGCCTCCACCTGTCTTTAATGTACTGTGACTCATCATTGGAGCTAGCAAATCCCCTTTCCTGTTCAGACACATTGCTTGTGGAAAGAGTCTGCATTTGGTTTGGGAATTCAATCCTCCTTTCTTTGTTCATTCCCTCTCAGCCCCTAGTTATGTGAGCAACTGAAATTTCCTCAAGGTGATTTCCTTCGTATGCCCTCACAACAACACTTTGCATTTAGGTAACACCGTTAACTTGCTAAAATGTCCTGAGGTTCTTCATAGGAATGCAGCAAAATAAAAAAACATAGCTCCATGATTTGCCTACAGATGCCCTTTGCAATTTCCCTCCCGCGGTCTTACAATCTCTAATGCAAACCTTGTGGGTAACAATTTCATTTTTATCTCTGCTTTCTAGCCATATTGACTTTATATCAACACATCCCTTCTGTGCCTGACACCTTCTACGTCATGTTCCCTGTCCTTTGCCACTCTTCCAATGTTTCTGTTACCACGGACAGCACAATGGCTCAGAGGTTAGCGCTGCTGCCTCACAGTACCAGTGACCCAGGTTTGATTCCAGCCTCGGGCGACTGTCTGTGGGGAGTTTGCACATTCTCCCCATGTCCACTGGGTTTCTTCCCACGTTCCAAAGATGCGCAGGTTAGGTGGATTGGCCATGCTAAATTGCCCATAGGGTCCAGGGATGTGCAGGCTTGGTGGATTGGCCATGGGGAAATGCAGGGTCACAGGGATAGGGTAAGGGGATGGATCTGGGTGAGATGCTCTTGGGAGGGCTTGTGTGGACTCGATAGGCTGAATGGCCTGCTTCCACGCAGTAAAGGTTCTATGGTTACAAATCCGTATATCTGTGACATGTAATTACTTGTAATTTCTCTAGTTTATTACACTCACTCTCAATTGCAATAGTTGTACTTGTATAGCTTCCTTGTTTCTGCTAGTTTTATGTCCAATCTAACACCATTTTTCTATCTGAATTCTTTCTGCATTTCGCTGGTCAAATTATTTTCTCCACTACACCTTGTATTCTTTTTGTATGTTGTGACTTCTTTTTAATTTTTTTTGTCTATTTATCTTTTTTTTTTAGCTTTGATTTAAATTACTGGTCAGTTCTGTTATCCATTTGCCAGTCCATTCACTCCTTCCCTGTTCTGATATGCATTTATTTTTTAAAATAAATACCTCTATATTATGTAACTGGCACCCAGTGTCCCATAAAATGAAAAATGACTTCCTAATACAAAGCTTATGTCACTTATTGATCCCCTGATCTATCCACAAAAATGAGAGTACATAGAATAGGAAACAACCTATTAACATGGGTAAGAAATTTGCCTGAAAGTGGGAGGCTACGGATTTTTAAAAAATTATTTTGTGGGATGTGGGCATTGCTGGCTAACCAACATTTATTGGCGTACCTAGTTGCCCTTGAGAAGATGGTGGTGAGCTGCCTTCTTGAACCATTAGGGACGGAATTCCAGGATTTTGTATAATGGATAATGCATAAGTACTGTAATTAGCAGTCTGTGATTAACGTAGCTTCACCAGGAATCTGTACTGGGGCCTCTGCTGTTTGCTATATTTATCAAAAACTTCATTTATGAAATAGAGATTTCTGTATCCAAGTTTACTGGTGACACCAAGTTAGTTAGCTCTGTAAATCATTATAGATCAGTGTGGAAAGTTTCAAAGGGAAATTGCTAGCCAGATCACTGGACAAAGTTCTGTCATGTGGAGTTTAATGTGGAACAGTGTGATATGATTCACTTTGGTCCAAACTGAGAGTGAGTGGTTTATTTTCTAAATGGTGAGGAGTGAGAAATTTTGCTGTCCATCTGCATAAATCTTTGAACACTCTTGGACATACAGTCATACAGCATGGAGACAGTCCCTTTGGTCCGACTAATCCATGCCAAACATAATCCCAAGATAAACTAGTCCCACCTGCCTGCTCCTGTCCCATATCCCTCCAAACCTTTCCTATCCACGTACTTATCCAAATGTCTTTTTAAACATTATATTTGTACCCGCATCCACCACTTCCTCAGGAAGTTCATTCCACATGTGAACCACACTCTGTGTTAAAAAGTTTGCCTGATGTCTTTTTTAATTCTCCCTCCTCTCACTTTAAAAATGTTCCCCTGGTCTTGAAATCCCCCATTCTAGGGAAAAGACAACTACCAATAACTCTACCTATACCTCTCATTATTTTTATAAAGTTCCATCAGGTCGCCTCTCAACCTCCTGTGCTCCAGTGAAAAGAAGTCCCAGCCTATCCAGCCTTTCTTTATAACTCAAACCTTCCGTACCCATGACGGGAAATAATTAACAATAGCCTTGATCTTAAAGAGATGGGAGTAAACTGAGTGGAGATTATGCTGCAAATGTTTAAAGCTGTGGTTAGAACACACCTGGAACATTGCAATTGGCTCTAAGCACTGCAACTCCGGGGCGATATACTAACCATATAAAGAGTGGGCACAAATTGACCACCGTTAAACAAATTGGTTTAATTGTGAAACAGCACAAACAACACTGGATAAACTCAGCAGGTCTGGCAGAATCTGTTAGAGAGAGAAACAGTTATTCAAATCTGGTATGACTCTTTTTTCCAGAACTGAGAGATTTCAAATTTTCAGCCTCCACAGTGGTTTAGCTTTATTCAAATAGTTAACGTTTGAAGGCAGGTTCTTGGACTAGATCAGTCAAGTTTAGGTGTTTAAAATAAGTAACTTGCTTGATAGGGAAGATAGAGACCAGCTGTCTCTTCCAGTGAGGGGGTCCAGACAGTGTTTTAAGTTTAAAATTGGAGCTGAACCATTCAGGGTGATGTTAAGCATCACCTTTCCACACATGGGTGGTGGAAATCTCCTCCAAAAAGACTGTGAATACGGAGGGTTCAGAGCAAAATGGGAGGAGTACACTATCGTCCTCTCATCCTAGTGTTCCATAGTGCACAATACAAATTCAGAAACCTATTACCCAAATTCCACATGGCAAATCATGTGCTTTCTCCATATTAGATTTAGAATGAAACCATTCATCAACCAGATTTGTTGCAAAATAAATGAATAGTTACGTTTATGAAATATAACCTATCCAAAGAAGATGCTGAATTGTGATATGAATTATAAATGTTTGCCCTTCTATGCAAACCCATACACCCATCCACTCTGATATACAGACACACACTCTCTCTTTCTCTCTCTCTTTAGGTAAAGGGAAAAAATAGATTTCCTTCTGTAAACATGCACTTTAAAAAATATTGTCAGGTCAAGGGTGGTTATTTTTGAAGTCAAAAAGGCTATGGTGTAGAATGTTCTGAAGTTTATCGATCTGGTGGTCTTGCCCATGTGGTCAAAACACTAGTCATGGGCAGTTGTATCTGGTGAATTGGTAAATACAGCTTGCTCAAAAGTCACATTATTGAGAAATCACTTTCTTCTAGATGAACGTTTTGGTTCGTCACTGAATTCATCACAAAGGTGCTTCAGAAACAAGCACTTGGTCTTAACATGCTATTCTTTTTACTAACACCAAAACACAAACTCCAAACATTGTTCAAGCATCACAGTCATAAAATGCTGTCACAAAACAATCAGGTGTCTTTTTTTTCCTCCTGAAGTGAGTTCAAGCAACCAGGACTAATAATTATCATAAGTCTCATGATATCCATAAAACTTTTTTTTTAAAACAAGTTCCAAAGTTCTTTCATTAACCTTTGTTAAATAAAAAAGCATCCAAGCATTTCCACAATCCTTTGCACTGAAGTGTTCGTTGAATTAGAGTCATAGAGATATACAGCACGGAAACAGACCCTTCAGTCCAACTTGTCCATACCGACCAGATATCCTAAATTAGTCTAGTCCCATTTGTCAGCATTTGGCCCACATCCCTCTAAACCCTTCCTATTCATATACCCATCCAGATGTCTTTTAAATGTTGTAATCATTTATTAAACATGCAGTAATTTCATGAGGGTTGATTGAAAATTTCAAAACAGTGATCGTTATATTGACATTGGGTGAAGTGTCAAACACAATGGAGTTGAGATTAAGATGAACCATGATCCAAGTGAATCACAGAATAGTCATGAGGGCTCAATTGACCTAAATGTCTTTTTCAAATGATTCTTCTTGGGTGACCAATCCTGTGATTAAAACTTTGGATGTCATCTTCCTGAACCAGTTTCTTAATAACATAATCTGTTTTCGATAATTTAGGATTTTCCTTCCCTGTGCATTTAATTCCCATGTAGGTCATGGTTACTGGCTGTTGTTTTCCTTTCCGTAATCTTTTCTACTAAGATAGTGTCCATCATTTGAACTCTTAATGGGCTTCAGTTGCTGCTGCATTGAGAGGTTATTTTATAACTCTGTCATCTCTTGCAACCTGAGCCATTTCATGTTTTTTGGCAGCATTGCAATCCATGTCTGAGTCCACCCTGAAGAAACCCATGCTTAGAATTTGTTAGAGAGGATAACAGTTCTGCTTAAGCCTGTCACTTCTCCCTTTATCAACTGGTATACAGTTGTCATTCATTGTTCTACTGTGCCGTCTCTCCATCTCTCAACAAGGTGATGATGTATTGAAACTTTCTCCAAAAGTCTGTCTTCCCCAATTCTGATGACTCAACTTGTTTTCAACTCTTAAACACTTGAATTCCTGTAATCTCAGTTGGAGATACTTTCTAATGATTTGCTTGTCCACTTAATAATATCTGTCCGTTTGAAACTCTCTTCTTTGCAGGACCTGTACACCACTGTCCTTTGCTGTCTTGTAATTCCTACTGTAAATGTTCAGTTATAGTTATATTTACATTTTTATTTAAATTTCAATTGATCTGCTCTGTTCTTATCCAATTTTCTATTAATCCCCAAAACACTCATTACTTAAATTGTATTTCCACTCTCACTCCCCATTGTGTTACACATTCATTTTGTGGTTCATCTCTATTCAAATTGGAAATAACCTCTTTCTGCAATGCAAACAAGGGATTAGAGAAGTACTGACAAATTGTTTTTGAGAATTCCAGAACTACAGCTGAAACATAGTTCTGGGATCTGAGGAAACACAAGAATAATAGTAATTTATCATTGAATATGGTTGTTTTTCAGAGTACTACTTCTCTTGAGCTCTCCATCTTTACTCAACAATCGTTTCCTCACCTCCATCTCCAGCAATCATGTACCACTTCTTGAGTGCTACCTGAGTATTTGAAGCAATTGACTCTTTGACCTATTGGTTCAGATGTTGAAGATTCACCCATGATACTTAGTCAAAGAATGTGCATGTAGTAATTCCAGAGTCCCAGTCAGTGTTGTTCAATTATCACTACCAAAAGCCGCTTAACGTTGGGACATTGTATCGGAGCAGGTGGACGGCATTCAATAAGATCATGGCTGACCTATATCTTAACTCCATCTATACTCCTTGCTTTCATAACCCTTAATACCCTTGTATAACAAAAATCTATCTTAACCGTAACCGTTTTTTTAGGGAAGCGAGTTCCAGATTTCCACTGTCCTTTTCATAAGGAAATGCTTCCTAGGAAACACCCTCAGTGGTCCAGCTCTAATTGGAAGCTATGTCTTCTTGTTCTGAAATCTCCTCAACAGGGGGAGTAGTTTGACTCCAACTACTCTATCAAATGGATCATTGATCTTATTATTTATAGAATCTAGCAATGTACAAAATGGGTGTCAGATTAGATAAGTAAAATGCACTGTACTTTACCATAATTCATTGTATGTGTATCCTTTTGAGGTGATTCTGAGAGGCAGAAAAAGGTGAGATATCAATGTGTTTTTATTTCCAAGAGTGATTTTATCCACCTTTTGTAAGCACAGTACAATCAATGAATTTGAGGCCAAAGAAAATGTGAACAAATCACATTTAACTTGAATACATCTCCATGGTTCCTGCTCAGCATGATTGGTTAATGCTTTACTGTCTCTTTCTGCCAAGTAGAGTAGCATTGTATAAATAGTGAAGTACTGCCCAAGAGGAAATGGCCTGTAGTGTCTCAGAGAAGCACAGCTTGGAGTTCTGATGTACAGGCAAATGTCGCAGTGTGAGTCTTGCCACTGATGCATTTGAGTAACAAGAAAGAAGGTCCTTATGTCAATGGAGACATTTATGTAACATTTCTCCTACTGTGACCTTTTTCGAAATATCTGTCCATACCAACACTACATTGCTGTCTATTGACTTACAAACCGCATTCCCAGCATGGGTGCATTTTCAAAGGTTGGGGCTGGAGACCTGTATTACAGCCTCTGCTACTGCACACATTGGGAGGGTTTTAGACGAGGACTGGATCCTCAGCAAGTGACATGTATAAAGTCCCCACAGTATAAAGAACTTTTGATATGAAATGCCTCTCTGTCCTGGCTTTTCTCTTTCAATTTCCCACAAATTTCCCAATACGTAATTGCCTCCCCTGCATCTGTAACCTCCTCCAGTTCTGCAAACCTGTCAAATTTCTCTGTTTCTCTGCCTCTAGCCGTTGTTGCATCATTATATCTTTTTCTCACCATTGTTTGCCACGTCTTCAATTGTCTGGGTCCCAAGTCTTGGAATTCCTTCCCTAAACTTCTCTAATTCTCTTTCCTCACATAACACATACCCTTAAAACGCACCTCTTTGACTGAACCTTTGAACACTACCATGATTTTTTTCCTTTTGCTTGGTATTAAATTTTAGAACACATTCTAGAAAAGTGACTTAGATCTTTTGCTGTATTAGAGGTTCTATATAAGTGCAAGTTAATGAATGCAATATGTTTTTAGAGCAAGATGAAATGAGGTGAAAGGAGACTTGAATAGAGCACAAACACCAGCACAGAGCCTTTGGGTGAAATGGGAGGAAGAACAGGTTAGGGAGGCGGGGACGAGCTGGGCTGGTTTTGGGATGCGGTTGGGGGAGGGGAGATTTTGAAGCTTTGCAGAACACCTACGCTCGGTTCGCAATAAACAACTGCACCTCCCAGTCACGAACCATTTCAACTCCCCCTCCCATTCCTCAGATGACATGTCCATCCTGGGCCTCCTGCAGTGCCACAACGATGCCACCCGAAGGTTGCAGGAACAGCAACTCATATTCCGCTTGGGAACCCTGCAGCCCAATGGTATCAATGTGGATTTCACAAGCTTCAAAATCTCCCCTCCCCCTACCGCATCCCAAAACCAGCCCAGCTCGTCCCCGCCTCCCTAACCTGTTCTTCCTCCCACCTATCCCCCCCTCCCACCTCAAGCCGCACCCCCATC
>NC_063358.1:16376597-16398257 GCF_021869965.1 Rhincodon typus | reverse complement strand
GGCTCCATCCCCGCCTCTTTGACCTGTCTGTTTCCTCTCCACCTATTTTCTCCTGTATCCATCTTCTATCCACCTCCCACTCTCTCCCTATTTATTTCAGAACTCCCTTCCCCTCCCCCATTTCTGATGAAGGGTCTAGGCCCGAAACGTCAGCCTTCCTGCTCCTATGATGCTGCTTGGTCTGCTGTGTTCATCCAGCTCTGCACCTTGTTGTCTCGGATTCTCCAGCATCTGCAGTTCCTACTATCTCTGTTTTTTTGCCTCCTCAGCTCCTTTCCCAGTCCACTTCAGCCAACTCCGTCCAATGGACACAGACAGCTACTTATGTCAGATTATCATTGTCCCCTTGCCCACCTTCATCTGAGGGTTAATTTCCCATTCTTTCTAAGAATAAATACTACTTATTTTAGGAAACAACACAGTGATAATATGGTGCATTCGGTGCCATATAGATTGCTAATACTAATTCAATGGGCATTAATACCTCTGTGTTTTTCATATGCTTAAACTTTAGAAAGTTAAGTACTGCTGTTGTCTTTGTTAAATGAAATCTCATGCTACACAATAAATACTAGGAAAATTTCATATTTAAGGGACTCCAATATGCAACAGCCTATAGCCTATTCCCACCAGTTTCCCCTTGTTGTTTCTAACCTCCCTTCATTTGGATTGTGTATCATCCATCCCAGAAAAATTTCTTGCTATTCTAAACTTATTCCAACTCCTACAAACAAGACTACCACACCACCTTGCCTTTCCTACCTGTCCTTTCAAAAAGTCACATTCTCCTGAATAATGTCCTTTTATTTGGGGAATCTATCATCCTTTACCCAGCCTGGCCTGCTCCTGCTCTGTGGCAATATGTTTGAATTTTAGCTGCCCTCTGAAGATGATGAGCAGGTCACTTTGTCAGAGGGCAGTTAGGGATGGACAACAAATGCCGACTTTGCCGGTGATACATCCCGTAAGATAAACAATAAAGAGAATAAAAGAAATTGTGTAAATTGCCTTGAGATGTAATAAGATCCTATACACTGGGATGCAACCCATCCAGCCCTGGGATGTATTGGCCAATACCCGCAATAGGTTCTCTAGTACATCTTTCTTTCTTTGCTTACATGCTTGCTTTCACTGTTCTGTCATCCTTTGGGCAAAAATATTCTGACTATACAATTAACTCAGTAGTTTTGGATGTCTCTGGCTGACCTATCAGTTGACTCCATTATTTGTGTTTACAAGGTTTTCCCATGTTTTTTTTGAGTGAAAAGAAAGTAATTGAGAGTTTTTTGTTTTAAAAAGCATCTGCAGGGGAGATGATGTTCAGAACCATTCAAACAAGCAGCTACACAATAAGATGTTTTGAAATGTTTTGAAAATTAGAGAATTTCAGGCCGCTGTGACAGTTGCACACAGTGTTATTTTTAGTTATTCTGTGTGTACCAAGAGCTGAGAAAACTTCTTTGATTCTATGAATTGCTGTTGCTGCACTTCATCATAATCTCTGGAGGTGCATAGAAATCACCACAACAGATGTTTCATGACAGAAGATCAGTTATGTGTTTTCTGTCTTTCTCTCTTTTGGTAGCGATGAGTTGCAAGTTTCTGCCGTTCATTGCTGAATTTTGCTTCACAAACACAATCATTGTTTAAGGACAAAAGCTCTGGGAACAGATAGATTTAGTCTCTGCCAACCCAAGCTTTCTGATCTTCCCAAATCACTGCTCACAAGATTGTCTTCCTTTTCTGCATTTGTGTTGATGTCTAGCCTGTAAGAATATTTGGTCATACCATCCATGTGATTCAGGCCTCTACTCTCCTAACCAGACATCCATTCCATGAGTCAATCTAGCTTTCTATACGGAGTAATTCCACATTATTACAATAATTGTTTACTACATGGAGTACACTCAGTTGACAAGAATCCCTGTCATAATACTAGTTCAACATACTTAATATATTACTCGATGTTACCTTGTGTTTTTTTTCATTATTCATTAACGGGATGAGGACTTTGCTGGTTAGGCAGCGTTTATCGTCCATTCCTAATTGCCCAGAGGGCAGTTCAAAGTCAACCACATTGCTGTGGGTCTGGATCACATATAGGCCAGACCAGGTAAGGATGGCAGTTTCCTTCCCTAAAGGACATTAGTGAACCAGATGGATTTTTCTGACAATTGACAATGGATTCATGGTCATCAGGATACTAATTCCAGAGTTTACCTTAACTGCTTTCTTCTTAACATAAGAAATTGTGTTTTTCTTCCTTAAATGTTCTGATAAAGGTATTTAAAATCATAAAATCATAAAGGGTCTGGTCAGAGTAGATGGACAGCAGCTGTTCCCAGTGTGAAATGTTTAAGCATGAGAGGGCAAGGATTTAAATTAATTGGCAAAAGAAGCAAAAGTGATGTGAGGAAAAACTATCTTTATGCTATTGGTGGTCTGAAATGCGCTGCCTGAGAATATATAGGCAGAAGATGTTCAAAAGGGAATTAACCTGTTATCCGAAAAGGAAGAATGTGTATTACAGACAATGGCTGCACAATCACTTGAAAACTCAAAGTGGATGCATTGACTTCCACTTCCAGAAGCTGTACACAGACCTTGGGAGGTCAGCACAGTGGCAGGACATATTAGAGGGAACATACATTACAAGGGGAAGATGGGTAATTTTACGTGGGAATAGCTTGTTTGAAGAGCTAATGCAGATATGATGGGTTGAATGGCCTCTTTCTGTAACAGTTCTGTGATTCTGCAAACATATCTCATGAATTTGCCTTTTCCTAGTTTAAATTTTTATGAAATTTTTATGATTTTTGAAAGAAATTCACAATAGATAAAAATGTTTTCTGCTGTTGGGACGAGTCTATGAAAAGAGACTATACCTTGAAATCAAAACTGGGCCATTCAGGAGAGAAATTCCGTTCCTGAAGCCAACAGTGGTAGAACTGTGGAACTCTCTCCCACAGAAAACTTAATGATGTTGAAACTGAATTTGATGATGTTTTGCTTGTTAATGATATTGAGCGAGGGTACTTGAGTGAGGTTGAGCTAAAACCATAGTAGCAGCACACACTTAAGGGGCTGAATTGCCTATTCCTGTTCCTATATCCCTGCCATACACCCTTCATCCTGTAGCCCTGCAAGAATACACTTAATTGCTTCTCAATTCATTTACGATGCCTGTTTTAGTGGCTTATTTTATCTTGCTTCACTTTATTAACTAAAGCTGCTTCTGACTTACATTCCTTTGTGCTGCATTTACAGTACAACCATGGAGCTGGTGCGAAACAGTTTCACTTTTTTTTTGTCATACAAAGTCTGAGTGGCCTCTGGAATGAAATACCTATTTTTAAAAAAAGGCTGCTTCCATTATACAGGTAGTCTTTTGCTTGATTTTAAATTGCAACTCGGGTTGCTGGAGGAGAGTCAGTCACCACAGCTCTATTTATTATTCATTTGGCTGGTTATGGCTGGGTGGGGTAGGTAGTGTTATAAAACGTACCTTCTTGAAGTCGTCGACCAGAGCTGTTGCTTGTTAGCAAAATATTGTGATATGTGAACCTTGGCCAGCCCACTGAGTCCCATTAACTCTGAGGAGCTCCCTTCTTGCTGCTCTGCATCCAAACAGAAGCCACATCAGGCTGAATGTCTTCTCATTAGCTCTCCCCAGTCAGAGCTGCAAATTAATTTCCTCAGCTTCTTGCTGCGCCAAGTTAATGATGCCACAGACACAGACACAGACACATGCGAAAATCAAATTTGCATTTCTTTTTAGCTTTAATGAACAGCATGTTACTGTCCAGGATCCTTCTGGCCTTTACTAGAAAATAGCACTACACTGGAAAGTCAGAATGTGGAAGAGGAAAAGTTGTGGAACTGAAGACAAGTGGTTGCTCATATATTTTATTTGGTTTTTATTTAAACAAGAAACTCGATAATCTTTTTTTTAATAATGGTAGTTTTGAGAAGGAAAAGAGGGCAGCACAGTGGCTCAGTGGTTAGCACTGCTGCCTCACAGCGCCAGGGACCCAGGTTCGGTTCCACCCTCGGGTGACTGTCTGTGTGGAGTTTGCACATTCTCCCCGTGTCTGCATGTGTTTCCTCCAGGTGTCTAGTCCAAAGATGTGCAGGCTAGGTGGATCGGCCGTGCTAAATTGCCGGTAGTGTTCATGGATGTGTAGATTAGGTGAGTTATAGGGGGATGGGTCTGGGTGGGATGCTCTGAGGGTTGGTGTGGACTTGTTGGGCCGAAGGGCCTGTTTCCACACTGTGGGGATTCTATGAAAAAAAATTCCATGGAAAGAATTGTTATTCTCAGAAATGTGTAGGATATTCCAGAAATTTTTTTGGTCTTTTGTTTCCTTTATTTGTTGGAGTTTGGCTGCATAAGGTTCATACACAGGAATAAAGACCCATCTTGTACTACGCTTCGGGGCAATTTTGCCAACCTTTCAGAATCGCCCCCAAGTCCACAGGAATTGCAGACTCATCTTCAGGACACTGCTACAAGACATACAAGGAAGAAATCTTCAAGGGGCTTTTCAAAAAACTTGTGCCTTTGTCATTGATCCTATTTATTAATAGTCAAATATTAGATACAGGCAAAAAAGATTGGCAGTCAAAAATCATCCAATCAAATGACACTGAAGCGATTTGCTTCTTAATTGGCCATGAGACAGTAGGGCCTGTGAGGACAGACATGTTCGGTGTCTAGTGGTGAGTATGTCTCAGGGGGAATGGTGGGCTGCAGGATAGGGGAAATCATGTGATAAAACCTCTAGGAATGTATCCAACCAAAGTTAACAAGATTGCTTGATGCTTGATAGGACTGGGAATGTGCGCAGCTAAATATGCGGGCCGAGATTTATCATCTGTTCAATTCTCACCTGCTGCCATCTTGACGAGTACTTTGTTTAGGTTACTGAGATGCCTTCCTGATTTACCTGGGCAGGAGAAGAGAAGGAGGGGTCTCTGTAAGAAGGAAAGATCAGGAATAGTAATCTGGCCCTGTGAGCAAAGGCAAGGGCTCATCTGCCCCAGAGTGCCTTCCACCCTCGCCTTTCTCTCACCCAGCAAACGCCCTTCAATAATGCCTTGTACTCTGCGGGGTCACAATTTCAAGATTGTTAGCAAGAGAGCTAGGAGTCAGGTGAGGAGAAACTTCTTTTACTCAAAGTTGTTAGGATATGGAATGCAGTACCTCAGAGTGGGGGAGGTGGATTCCATACGAGGTGTCAAAAGAGATCTGGATATGTATTTGAATGTACTGAATTTAAAGGGCTACGGAGACGGACCTGGAGAATGGCCCTCTTTTAGGAGCCAGTACGGATATGATAGGTTGAATGGTCTCCTTCTGTACTGGAAAAAACAATGATTCTGGAACCTCATCCTTTGACTTACCTTCATGTCATTGGGCAGTTGTTTGACGCTGGCGTTTTGACCTGCCTCATACCTTGCGTTGCCAAATCTGTGAGGACATATTGCAGAGTCTAAAGATGTGCAGGTTGGGTGGATTGGCCGTGCTAAATTACCCATAATGTCCAGGGACATTCAGGCTGGGTGGAATAACCGTGGCAAATGAGGCGTAATGGGGATAAGGTGGGGATGTGAGTGCAAGTGGAATGCCGTTTGGAGGCCAAATGGCCTCTTTCCATACTATAGGGATTCTATGAAACCGGAACACTTGGAGAAAACTCATGCAGACATGGAATGTGCAAACTACACACAGTCACTCAATGGTGGAATTGAATCTGTGGGCCCCTGGTGCTGTGAAGCAGCAGTGCTGACTCCTGAGCCACTGTGTCTTCCTACTGCATGTGACAGAAGTTTACAAAATTATGAGACATGAAGAGAATGGATAGTTAGGAGTTTTTGTTTTGGTCCAAGGTAGAAATGTCACTGTCAATTAATAAATTTGAGGTAAAAGGGGGAAAGGAGATGTGAGGGGCAAGTATTTTTTAAACAGAAGATGTTAAGCGCCTGGAATGTGTTGCCAGATGAGGTGGTGGTAGAAGCAGATACAACAGCAACGTTTAATTGGCATCTTGATGGATACACGAATAGGCAGGGAATTGAAGGATGCAGACCACTCAGCGGCAAAAGGTCTTTAGAAAGCCATCACATGTCAGCGCAGGCTTGATGGGTTGAAAGGCCTGTTCCTGTGCTGTACTGTTCTTTGTTTGTTGTCCTTGTTCTTTGACGTGGATGATGGGTTTTCCTCTTTTGAGGTCCTGAGCCGTTCTCCCACCAGTTCTGTGTGACATTGTCATCATGGGTAGTGCTTAAAGCACTCTTAAGGATTCATGCTTTCAGAACACTGCAACTTTGTGCAACACCCATCACTTGATTCACTCGAGCTTTTCCCAGATGCTCTGATACTATCTTTTCCTCCAGGGCCTCTTGCCTCTGCTGCATATTCCCTTCTAACTTGTTCTCCATTGATTGGTAGTAAATGTCTGCAATGTAGGTCAACTGGCTGTCTCTACTTTTTTCACATTCTGGCCATTGCTCTGGTATTTTTAAAGAACAAACAATGTTTCCCTACACTGCCCTGATCTTCCACATGCCAAGGACAGCTCAATTGATGAGAGCTAATTGGTGTATCCTATGCAAGGATGTGAATACGTTGGTGCAGCCATTATGTTCCTAGTATCCCAATGATAATATTCCTGCCCCTGACTCGTATAATTCTGGAATTAATGCCCCTTGCCAGAAATTTGAGCACAAAACCTAGCCTGCTCCGGCACACGGGGAGTGCTGCATTACCCTCTAAACCACCTTCCAGTTGAGTGATTAAACTGACGCCCTACATGTACACTCAGATGGTTGTAACAAATCTCAAGGCACTGTTTGAGGAAGCACAGGGCTATTTTCCCGGTGTCATGACCAATACTTTTCTCACAAGCTAGATCATTAGAATAGAGATCTCAGCATTTATCTTATTGTCGTTTAAGGGGCTTGCTGTGTGCAAATAGGCTGCTGCTTGTCCTCCATTACTACAGTGACTACACTTCAAAAGTAGTGATTGACTCAAAGGCACTTTATCACGTCCTAGGATTGTGAAAGACCACATAAGTGAGTTTAACAAGGTGTAGAGCTGGATGAACACAACAGGCCAAGCAGCATCAGAGGAGCAGGAAGGCTGACGTTTTGGGCCTAGACCCTTCTTCAGAACCCTTCTAGGCCTGAAACGTCACCTTTCCTGCTCCTCTGATGCTGCTTGGCCTGCTGTGTTCATCCGGCTCTACACCTTGTTATCTCAGATTCTCCAGCATTTGCAGTTTCTACTATCTCTCACATAAATGAGTTTTTTTGTTTTACTGTCGCACTTGCTTTCCCTCAACTCAACATTCAATTCAGCACTGAACAGGGATAGGATTTGACACCCTCGATTCACTTACTGCCCTGTAATCCTCCCCTGCTCCCACTCATCCTCAGTTGTTGCATACAGAAAGTTAATAAGACTGTCACATCAGATCTATTCTCAAACACCATCGCCTCCTCATGCAACCACCATTTCCTTTGTTAGTTCTGAAAGTGACAATTTTTTTAAGTAACGTTGAAGAGAAAGCCCAAGATCATGAAGGACATCTTGTTGTCACCTGATGTCCATATTGGATATAAAATGCCTGACAGCTCTGTTGTTGTCTCAAAGTTCCCTCTAATCAAACCAAAAGGTTTGTCAGTTCCGATATGTGTCGGTGTTCCACTGTCATTTGATAGAAAGTGCTAGGGTAATGCTGACCTTGGTTGGATTTTATTTTATATGAAATAAAGTTGTTGTCTTTCAGTGGCCATTGGGGAAGGTCATTCAGTGACAGAAGGAGATGGGAAATAATTCTGCCAGAGAGATGAAGAATTGTTGCTTCTCAGGCCCTGACTAGCATCTCTCTCGTGGCCAGATTTTTCCAGTCACTTCCGAAAGTGCAATGTCTGACTATGTTGTTTTATCCAGGCTTGGTGAGTCTAGAAACTGGGCAAGTCTCCTTGGCTAATGGACACCCCCTACAGCTCTGAAATTAACCACCAAACCTTAATTTCATTCCATCTCATTTATCGCTCTTGCTCACTTTCTCTTTCTGTGTCACTTGCACTCATGTTGTTTGTTAGCTTTATGGGCGATGAAGCATATGTCAAGTATAGAAAGCAGCGATCGAGTGAATCCTTGGAGGAGTATAAGAATGGTAGGGGTATGCTTAAACAGGAAATCAGAATGGCAAAAAGGAGACATGAGATTACTTTGGTAAATAGGGTCGAGGAGAATCCAAAGGGTTTCTATGAATACATGAAAATCAAAAGAATAACTAGGGAGAGAATAGTGCCCCTTAAAGATCAGCAAGGCCGTCTATGTGTGGAACCATAGGAGATGGGTGAGATACTAAAGGAATATTTTGCATCAGTATTTACTGTGGAGAACTATATAGAAGCTAGACAACATGGGGAAATAAATAGTGATATCTTGAAAAATGTCCATATTACAGAGGATGTGGTGCTGGCTGCTTTAAAACGCATAAAGCTGGATAAATTGCTGGGACCTGATGAGGTGTATGCTAGAACTCTGTGGGAAGCTGGAGAATTGATTGCTGGGCCCCTTGCTGTGATATTTGTATCATCGATGGCCACAGGTGAGGTGCCAGAAGTCTGGAGATTGGCTAATCTGATGCCATTAATAAAGAAAGGTGGTAAAACCAGGGAACTATAGAGCCTGACATCAATATTGAGCAAGTCATTGGAGGGGATTCTGATGGACAGGATTTACACGTATTTGGAAAGGCAAAGGCTGATTGGGACTGATGTTCAACGTGGTTTCGTGCTCGGGAAATCATATCTCACTAACTTGGATTGAATTTTTTGAAGAAGTGACAAAGAGGATTGATGAGGGCAGAGTTGTGGATGTTGTCTGTGTGGACTTCAGTAAAGTGTTTGACAAGGTTCCGCATGGAACTGGTTAGCAAGCTTAAATTACATGGAATACAGTGAGAACTAGCCATTTGGATACAAAATTGGCTAGAAGATAGGAGTCAGAGGGTGGTGGCGGAGGGTTGCTTTTCGGACTGGAGGCTTGTGACCAGCAGTGTGCAGCAGGGCTCCGTGCTGGGCCCACTGCTTTTTGTTATTTATATAAATGATTTGGATGTGCATATAGGAGGTATAGTTAGTAAATTTGCAGATGACACCAAAATTGGAAGTGTAGTGAAGAGCAAAGAAGGCTACCTCAGAGTACAACGGGACCTTGATCAGATGGGGCCGACGATTGGCAGATGGAGTTTCATCTAGATAAATGTGAGGTTTTACATTTGGATAGGACAGATCAGGGCAGAACTTATACACTTAATGTTAAGGTCCTGTGGAGTGTTGCTGAACAAAGAGACCTTGGAGAGCAGGTTAATAGTTCCTAATAGCAGTTAGAGTAGTGAAAGAGCATTTGACACTCTTGCCTTTTATTGGTCAGTGCGTTGAGTTTAGGAGTTGGGAGGTCATGTTGCAACTGTACAGGACATTGGTTAGGCCACTTCTGGAATACCGTGTTCAAATCTGTTCTCCATGTTATGGGAAGGATGTTGTTAAACTTGAAAGGGTTCAAAAAGGTTTACAAACATGTTGCTTGGGCTGGAGGGTTTGATCTGTAGGGAGAGGCTGAATAAGCTAGGCCTATTTTCTGTGGACCATCGGAGGATGAGGGGTGACCTTACAGAGGTTTATAAAATCATAAGGGGCATTGATAGGGTGATTAGTCATGGTCTTTTCCCAGGGTAGGGGAGTCCAAAACTAGAGGTCGTAGGTTTAAGTTGCGAGGGGAAAGGTTTAAAAGGAACCTAAGGGGCAACCTCTTCACACAGAGGGTGGTGCGTGTATGGAATGAGCTGCCAGAGGAAGTGGTGGAGGCTGGTACAATTACAAAATTTGAAAAGCATCTGGATGGGTATATGAATATGAGTATGGGTTTAGGGGGATATGGGCCAAATCCTGGCAAGTAGGACCAGGTTAATTTAGGATATCTGGTCGGCATGGATGAGTTGGACTGAAGGGTCTGTTTCTGTGCTGCACATCTCTATGTGGTGGTGTGGCGTAATGTCACTGGACTAGTAATCCAGAGCATTGGGTTAATTTGCTGGAAACGTGGGTTCAAATCTCACCATTGGTAGACTTGAATTTAAAACAAAACCTGGAGTGAAATGCTACCCTAATTGCAACATGTATCTACTATGAACAGTTTCAAAAACTCATCTGGTTCATTAATGTCCTTTCAGGAAGGAAATCTGTCTCGTTGTCTATTATGACCTACATATAACTCCAGAGCAGTGTGGTTTTGTGTTAACTGCCCTCTGGGTAATTGTTTTTTGGAATTCAGGGGGATATGGGTGTCACTGGCTGGACAGCATTTATTGCCCATCCCTAGTTGCCTTTGAGAAGGTGGTGGTGAGCTGTCTTCTTGAACCACTGCAGTCTGTGTGCTGTTGATTGACCCACAATGCCCTTAGGGAGGGAATTCCAAGATTTTTGACCTAATGGCAGTGAAGGAACAGTGATACATTTCCAAGTCAGGCTGGTGAATGGTTTGGAGAGGAACTTGCAGGTGTTGGTGTTCCCATGTATCTGTTGCCTTTGAAAAGAAGCAGCAACCTCAAGTTCTCTAGGCTATCGGCACCATTGGAGTTCCCAGTGTACCTAACACAGACTTGCAAGCTGTGATACTGATGATCACAGATGATTGGTACATGGATAGAATTGAACCGTTTTCTGTTGATGATGTCGACTGCGTTATGATATGGTGTTCTCAATGCAACGTGCACTTGACAGTGTTCTGCACCAGGGGGAAGCCAGCTGTTTTGGGAAATTCCTAGTGCCTGGGCTTCAGTACTAACTCTTTCATAGGGAAATGAGATGAAGGTCTGGTACAAATTGCGTGAGGATTGACTGATCCATGTAGGTTCCCAGCTTGGAAACAATCAGTTGCATAAAAATTTAAAGCAGCTCTTGTCTTTACAGCAACTGGGACAGGATGGCTACCCACCCCTTTAGGTCATAGATCCTATTTGAGCAGTTGCATTGTTCTGTGGCAGCATGGCACCTTGTTCATCTGAAGGAAATAGCATCAAAACTGTGAGACTCTGGGCCTCCTGTACCACCTCTGTATCCTGAGGGGGCCTTTTATCAGCAGCCTTTTCATGTGGAGGTGGTTCAGCAGCCCCTTGAGGTCCTGCTGGTCCTGGGCTTGCTGGCACATCTGCTCCTGTATTTCTCTGCACCGTTGTACCATCTGAGCCACAGTGGCAGTAGACTCTGCCGTGGCTAGATGTATCAGCAATAAACCGTGTGGGGAATATTAGTAACGTGAGCAGTCAACGTTAACATCTCACACAAATGATAGTTTGGTATAGGTTTTGATACAATGGAATGTGAGGACCATGGAATGCCTCCAAATAAACCTTTCACACAGGGACCTTCCTTCTGACCTGTGCAGCATAGGTCATATTGAACAGGAGATTGTAAGTGCCATATCATTATTGATGCCTTGTCTCCCCACCCCCGCTGCCAAGAGAGGCAGCGTTACTTACAAGAGAATACTTACAGTTCAATCTGAGGGGAAGTTGACTTCATGCCTTTGTGCACGCAGCCTATGTCTTTGAGAGTTGTAGCTCATAGGTGAGGCTTTTAAGGTCGCCTGTGATTATTTCTACTTCATAGAGATTCCCATGATCAATCTGCAGTGACCAATAATATACACAAGATTATCTGTGACTAGGATTTGTATCCCAGAGTTGGACACAGAGGCAGCACCTCTGTGGAGTACTCCCTCAACACTCCCACTGGAGCATTGGCCTATATTCTGTGCTTATCATTAGAGTTCAACTCAAACCCGCAAT
Organism: Rhincodon typus; assembly: GCF_021869965.1. Lineage (NCBI taxonomy): Eukaryota > Metazoa > Chordata > Chondrichthyes > Orectolobiformes > Rhincodontidae > Rhincodon > Rhincodon typus. Next base: position 16,386,387 of record NC_063358.1, on the reverse strand, counting down.
CTTCTAACTCTGGGGTGAGTGTTACACACACAAACATGGCTAGAACATTATATTACCCAGTCACAATAGCCCAATATGTTTTGCATTCGTGAAATCTGATCTGAAGCTTGGTCATTGTTTTAATTCCTGACAGACTCCCACAGGTGTGTGTTGCATCTTTCTTAATAAAAAAAACTGCACCAACACATTCAACTGTTGTCATAGAAACTCTTACAAAGGACTGTCTGTCCTGTCAGGTGAATGTAAAATATCCTATTGTGTTATCTGAAAATGAACAATGGAGGTCTCTCCAGTTTCCTGATCTAACAGTTCCAATTTTTTAAAAAATTGTTTTTTTTTAAATGTCTCTTATTTGGTCATTATAATTCATGAATTCCACTTGTCACTTATCAGCTCGTGCCTGAAAGTTGTGTATATCATGTTGCACTTGGATAAGGATTGCTTCAGTATCTAGGGAGTCATGCATGGTCCTGAACTCTGTGCAGTTATCCACAAGCATCACACTCACTTCTGACCTTTATGATAGAGGCAACGTCATTGCTGAAGCAGCTGAACGTGGTTGAGCCTAGAACACTATCCTCAGGAATTAGGGCTCTTGTGGTGCTTTAGTAAGTGTCCCTATTTCTGAACCAGGGGGTCCAGATTTAAGTGCCACCTGCTTTAGAGATGTGTAATCAACCTGCTTGCATTTGTTATAGAGAAATATCTACCTGAGGAATTCCTGCAAAGATAACCTGGGGCTTAGAGTGATTTGGCCACCAACCACCACAACTATCTACTTTTGTGCCAAACAGACTTCACCCAGTAAAGGATTCTTCTCCCCACCCCACCCCCACCATCCACAATTCACATTAAATGTAGTTTCACTGGGGTTCCTTGGCACCCCATTCAATAAATTGTTGTTTAATGTAAAGAAAAATCATTTCTTACACCATTCTGGAGTTTGGTTCTTTAGTCTGTATTTGGACCAAGGTTGTAATCAGCTTAGGGGCCAGTGACCCTGGTGGATGATGGATTGTTGATGAACAAACACTGTCATAAGGCATAGGAAGAGACTGTTCATTCCATCAAGTCTAATCCAGCTCCCTCCTATCCCTGTAGCCTAGTGTGTTTTTCTTTTCACCACCCTCGCAGGACATTACCACTGTTGTACCAAAAATGTTCTTCACATTTCCATCCCCCAACCCAAAATCTATTATCCCAGTCCTTGAATCATCAGCTAACAGGAACAGCTCATTTTTGTCATCTTTGCCATGATCTTGTACGCTTCAATCAAATCTCCCATCAATATTGTTTGAAAACAATGCCAGCCTTTTCAGCCTAATTTTGTAACAAAAATCCCTCCTCTCTAAAACCATTCTGGTAAATCTCCTCTGCACTCTGTCTCAAACATCATCACTTCCTTCTATCTCTGTCCCGCCAACTGTTTACAGCTGTCATTGAGATGTTGACACTTTCCATTACATTGCTAATAAATGAGAGTAGATCGTTGGAGCAATTTATTTCTGAATTGGATTTGTTTTTCTTTGTGTATACGAGACATTAATAGTCAATTTTCCACATTGTCTAGTCAATGCCAGTATTGCAGCTTTGCTGGAACAACTGTGACAGAGATGGAGCTAGCTCCTGAGTACAAGTCTTGGCTCTAGGACTCGGATGTTGTCAGCACACATAGCCTTTGCAATAACCAGTGCCTTTGAAAGTTTCTTGACATCATGTGGAGTGAATCAAGTTGGTTGGAAGTTGGAATCAGTAAGATACTGGGGTCTTCTGGAGAAGGCTGAGGTTAATCGTCTAATTAGCATTTTTGACTGAAAATGGGAGTTAAATAGGTGGTGGGGCTGGGTGGTGATGCTGGAGATGGTGAATTATTGAGTCTTCAGCCTAGTCTTTTTCACTAAACTGCTGGCCTTCTGAATCATTAAGGATTAGAGATATTTGTGGGATTTCCTCCGGTTAGTTGTATCGTTGTTTACTGTCATTAGTAACTGCATGTGGCAGATCTGCAACTTGAGATCTGGTGCAGCCACTGTGGGATTCCTTAGCTCTGTCTATAGAATGAAGCTCCTGCTATTTAGCATACAATGCCTGGTTGTTTTGAGACTGTCAGGTTGGGTCCTTGTGTAGACTCTGGAAACAGCTTATGTGTTTTTTGTTCCCTCTTCTTCATGCCTTTTTAACAAATCCTTGAGCAGAGTGAATTGAAACTTTGTCAGTGTCCAGTGAATGACTGAGTTACAGTGGGTTGGATCAAATCTCTAAATCTTAAATTTTTGCAATCCAAGTAATGGCATTTGATTTTGCCTCATTAATTTGGGTAATCAGCACAGTTTCTCTAAATAAAATGAATTATGGCACTATTAGAAAGATGCCCACATACACAGCCATATGAACAATAACAGTCATTCTGATCCACCATTAGTCAGCACCCTGATTTTAGTCATTAATTTTAATTATGCTTAATGCTGTTGTAACTCCCCAACAAGCTTTGATGGCGACGAGGAGAAAGAAATACTGACTCTGACATTAACAGAAAGTGCAGGAGAGGCTAAAAGCAGGCAAACATCTAGCAAGACAAGGGCTATGGAAACTCTGCCATTTGTAGCAACAAGAAATCATTGAACGGAATCAGATTGACAGTAGGCTTGGTGAGTGGGATGAATAGGAACAGGTGAACTTGTGGGGATGGTCTTTTGAAGTCAGTGAGCTGGGTAGGATAGGAAGCGTGCTAGTTCCGAAGGAAGCAGGGTGACACAGATGTTTTAAAAAAAAAAAAATCAGGCCCACATTTGGCTGGGTTTGGAGGGAGGGTTATGTTTAATGAATTGTGATTGTTGGAGGGATGGTCATAGTGATCAGCAGTAATCTCAGAAATCAGCAGAGAGAAGCATAAAGGGTTGCAACTGCAGATTTTGAGGTAGAACTCAGCATGTGAGAGATCAAGGAAGGAAAACTTGGTGTAGGACATCAGAATGGAACAGGGAGCAGGGAGGACTGGTGCTGGAATTCACCAGAAGGAGTGGTGATTGGAAGAACAGGAAGTATGAAGAGATCACACTGAAGTTATGAGGGGAGGGACAGTATGTGAGAGATTGGGGTGTGGGTGAACCATTAAAGATTGGCAGAAAGGTGGAGTTCAATGTGAGAGAGAGAGATTGGACAAGTGAAAATAGGGGCCGCGCATAAAGAGGAGCCGAGCCCTAATAGATTCGAGCTACAATGGGAGCTGACAGGGATGAAGAGGAATTGGGGCTGCAGTTGAGGCCAATGACATCTCTTTGAGGACTGGCAGAGGAAGCACTCCTGGTTCTTCCACATCACATGGAGCTCAATAGTTGACAAAGTTGTCAAATTTACCAGATGCTTTTCTGGCCAGTTGGCTTCTCCAGATGTGTTACTATCAGTAACTGACTGACAACATGTGAGACTCCTGAAGAAAATTCCAGTGCTAACATAATATTTAAATGATATCATAAGCACCCTGACTAATTTTTACACTCCCACTCATTTGCTAATATTATCTCCTCTGGAAATGGTCAGTGCTGTCAAAGCTTCATTTATTGTCAATCCCAGTGCACAGGTTCCAGAGTCACTCCAGGATTCAATCATGCATGACTCTACTGGAGTCTTTTGAGGATGTGACTAGTAGAGTTGATAAGGAGGAGCTAGTGAATGTGCTTTATTTGGACTCTTAGGCTTTCAATAAGGTCCCACTTAAGGGATTAGTATGTACAATTAAAGCACATGGGATTGATGTAATGTGCTGACAAAAAAAAAACTGACATGGATAGAGAACTGGTAGAAAGACCGGAAAGAGAGTAAGAACAAATGGGGTCATTTTCCGAGTGGCAGACAGTGACTAGTGCATATTGCAGGGATCAGTGCTTAGACTCCAGCAATTCACAATATGTACTAATGATTTGGATGAGGGAATTAAATGTAATGTCTCTAAGTTTGCAGGTACACAAAGCTGTGTGGGAGGGTGTGATTTGGGCAAGTTGAGTGAGTGGGCAAGTACATGGCAGATGCAGTATAATGTGGATAAATTTGAGGTTATCCACTTTGGTAGCAAAGACAGGTAGGCAGATTGCTATCTGAATAGAGATAGATTGGGAAAGGAAGAGGTGCAATGAGATCTGGGTGTCCAGTACACCGCTCACTAAAAGTAAGCTAGTGGGTACAGCAGGTGGTAAAGATGGCAAATCACATGTTAGCCTTCATAGTGAGAGGATTCAAGTATGGAGCAGGGATGTCTTGATATGTAAATACAGAAAGGATGTTCCTGATGACCAGAGTATCAAGAACCGAGACACCACCATCTAAGGTTACAGAGTATGCTATTTAGGATTGAGAGGAGGTGAAATTTCTTCACCCAGAGAGAGTGCTGAGCCTGTGGAATTCTCTGACGCAGAAAGCAGTTGAGGGCTAAACATTGAATGGTTTCAAGAAGGAGTCGGATATAGTTCTTAGCACTAAAAGGATCAAAGGGTATGAGGAGGAAGTGAGAACAGGGTATTGATCTGGATCATCAGCCATGAGCATATGGTATGGCAGTACAGGCTCAAAGGGATGAATGGCTCTGATTTTATGTTTTGAGGGCATGCATTAAGGCTGATGTTCCAGTGCAATGCATTAAGGCTGATGTTCCAGTGCAATGCATTAAGGCTGATGTTCCAGTGCAATGCATTAAGGCTGATGTTCCAGTGCAATGCTGAGGAAGTGCTGCACTGTCGAAGGTACTCTTTTTTTTGAACGAGATATAAAATTGAATCTCTTCTGCCCATTTGAATGTAAATAATCCCAAGGCACGATTTGAAACAGAGCAGGGGGCTTATCTTCATTGTCTTGGCCAATATTTATCATTCAATTAGCATCTTTATAATAGGTAATCTGGTTATTATTGCTTTCCTTGTGGGATCTTGCTATACATAAATTGGCTGCCATGCTTCCTACGCTATGCTTAGTACTTAAAATGCTTTACAACCAAAGATGTTGGGTGGTCATGAAAGGAACAACATAAATGCAAATCTTTCCTTGCTTTTACCCGAAGAATTGATGGTGGCACTCTCCATGGACTGCTGCAGTGTTTGTAGTGATGGTAGTCTTTGAGCTGACCAAAACTCTGTTGGAGACTCTGCTTGTTTCACCCACAATTTCTCAACTTCCTTCATAACTTCTCATCCCTAGCGGCATTGTGAGTCTACCTAAAGCACATAGTTTGCAGCAGTCCAAGAAGGCAGCTCACTACCACCTTGTCAAAGGCAAGTGAGGACAGGTGATAAATGTTGGCTCAGCCCGTGATACCCACCTCCCACAAGTGAATTTTTAGAAAAAACAAAAATCTCCTTTTTAATTCACTGCCACATTCCGTGGAAATATATGCTCATCCATAGGTATGTCACCAGCCTCATGTAGAAGGTGTTCTGTCTTTTAAAGCTTCTCTTACATCTGCAAACCTCTACCCCACACACCTTTTGCTTAAATGTCTACTAGTTTTGTCCTGAATTTCCATTCTGGAGTAGTGCTTGTTCCTGTTTTACAATATGTCTGTATTTCCATGTCTTTATTTTTAGATAGTGCTATCCCTTGCATATCCATTTTCATTATATTCTAAGCTTTCTTCAACTTCTCTTTCAATTGTTGACTTGTGTCACCCTGCCTGCAATTTAAACAAGCTCATTAGATATGCCAGCACATTGGCATCCTTAGTTTCTCAACAATGCTTCAGAAGACAGACGGCCGTAAATAGTTTGACTGCAGAACTGGCTCAAACCTAGTTTCTCCTCTTTCTCCAACACACCCCTCCCCCAAAAAAAGCATCCAGGTTGACCCCTCTCCTCTTCAAGATGCTCCTTAAAACTTAGCTATTGACCAAGTATTTAGCTGTCCTAATATTTTCTTATGTAATTTGGTGTGAAGTTTTATAGGATAATGTAATCTTTTAATTACAATAAAGGCACTATACAAATGCAAGTTATTGTTGACCATGGATGAGATCAGACTTGGGTCAGATGCCTTGCATAACCTGCTGGTGGCTATTAGATGGGGTCAGTTGGTCAGGGGACCAGTTGGTTGCTGGCATCTTGTTAGGCAGGACAGAGTTGATGAGAAAAAATAATTCTTTGGACACTTGTGTGAAGAAAGATTAATAAAGGTGAAGCTAAAAAGCCAAATATCGCCTTGCTTTAACAAGCAATTCATGTTCTACAGTGGACCCACAGGTCTAAGCAAAATTTTCAGTAGGGGAGGCATTAATTTAAATTGTTCACAGAATTTTGCAATCAGCAGTCCAGCAATTAATTAGACTGTAAAAGAATAATTTGAAAGATTTTAATCACTCACACCCTGGATGCTATCAACTCATGTGTAATTATGTTTTCTCACATAGCAACTATGTCTAACTTTGTCAATAACTGCAAAGTTGTAGAATTAAAAGGAGTTGTATATCAGATTAATAGCCTGGAAGGCTGCCAGCAATTTCCTGATATCTAATTTTCCCTTCTCATTTTTAAACATCAGTCATTACAAGACGTTTGACATTAATTAAAAGGTAGTCAGGACTGTGTGTGATCGTCAGCTGCGAGAGTATAAAGTTGTCAGTCCTGACAGTCCCTGTTTGATGACCTTTATCTGCAGTGTATATGAATTAGTAGCAGTGACAGCTAATTGCAGTGCATTTCAGAATAACAAGACGGTGCATTTCATCAGTAGACTCCTGTGGGAATGACACACTGAAAAGGGAGAAGAGGGTAGGCCAGCCATCTGCTCATCAGGCTGATGAAGTTGCTTTGCCAGTGGTGACGCGTGTTTCTTTGCTCATGTAATTGTGTTCTTGTGCTATGGCGACATTGTCATAAAGAATTACAAATTTGTCAGTTTATCATGTATGTTAGCACGTGTGCCATTGATTGTTCTGTGCAGCAAACTCTTGTGCTTCATATCCTCTCCTCCCTGTCATCTTCACTCTATGGAGGAAGCAGAGTGCCAGATCTTATCCTTAGATGAACCATACGCCCCACATTCTTCAGCTCCCAAATATTTCTATTTCAAACTTTTTACGACTATGAGTGGATAACACAAAGGCAATTGGGCATCAGGGCCATCACTGAAATATGGGTCCAACCATCCACCTCCTTGGACAAGGAGACGTAAGGATTGAAGAAGATATAGGGGAATGGCAGTAAAGTACAGTAAAATCAGGGAATAGAAGAGAAATAAAGAGGAAAAGAAAGAGCTTGAGACAGAAAAGAGATGGAAAAATAAGTTATTTATAAAAAAAAAGTCTTTAATAAGTGACTGCATGCGGGCAGGAGCCTGAACAATTGAATTGCTCCCTTTCTGGACCAGAGAGGTAGATTGGGATTCCATGAATAATTGTCACGCTGTTAAGATGCTGTAAGTTTCCAGTCCCCTCTTATTATGAGGAAAATTTTAATGGGTAGTTGATGTGTAACTGCAACACCACAGGGAGGGTAAGGGCGAGATGTTGTTTGTGTGAAGCAAATGGTGGGGAGTACTATAAAGTGATGTAGAAGTCTTGGAGTTTCATGCTATACTGTTTAAACCCGTTAACTTGGTGGACAATTTGCACATTAGTAGTGCCAAGTGCTGTGACCGCTTGCCCAGCAAAATTTAGCCCATTTAAGTCAGGTTTTGCCTGTACCACCACTTTTAGATTGGTCGTGAAGTCCCTGGGAAGAGGGGCAGAAAGATTCCTGATGTCTTGGCTAGAAGTCTATCCTCTTGCAATATTACCAAACAGGTTCATCCACTGGATGAAAGGGAGACTGCATTTATATAGCACCTTTTTAATGCAGTAAATGGCCCAAAGCATTTCACAGGAGTGTAATCAGATCAAAATTGACTTTGAGCCAAAGAAGGAGATGTTAGGATAAGTGACTTTGGTTAAAGAGGTGGGTTTAAGGAGGGTATTAAGTTCTGAGGAAGGGTCACCGGACCTGAAACATTAACTCTGTTTATTCCTTCACAGATGCTGCCAGACCTGCTGAGCTTTTCCACCAACTTTCTTTTTGTTCCTGATTCACAGCATCCAAATTCTTTCGGTTTTTATTTAGTATTAAACTTGCACCATTGGTTGATCAATCTTAGACATTTGATGGGAGATAATGACACAGGGTCATAGAGTTGTACAGCATGGAAACAGACCCTTTGGTCCAACCAGTCTGCACTGACCATGTTCCCAAACAAAACTAGGCCTACCTCCTGCACTAGGCCCATATCCTTCCAAATATTCCCAAACATGGACTTATCCAAATGTCTTTTAAACATTGTAACTGTACCTGCATCCACCACTTCCTCTGGCAGTTCATTCCACATATGAACCACTCTGTGTCGGGGGGGAGAAAAGGTTGCCCCTCAAGGACTTGAGGGGCAACCTTTTTTAAATCTTTCTCCTATCTCCTTAAAGATCGGCCCCCTAGTTTTGAACTCTCACCCTCGGGAAAAGACCTTTGTCCTTCACCTTATGCCCCTCATGATTTTATAAACCTCAACCTCCTACGATCCAGTGAAAAACATCCCAGCTTTTCCAGTCTATTTTTATATCTCAAACCCTCCATTCCGAGCAACATCCTGGTAAATCTTTTCTGAACCCTCTCCAATTTAATAATATCCTTTCTATAACAAGGTGACCAGAACTGGACTCAGTCCTCCAGAAGAGGCCTCACCAACATCTTGCACAACCTCAACATGATGTCCCAACTCCTATACTCAAAGGTCTGAGCAATGAGGGCAAGCATTCTAAACGCCACCTTAGCCATTCTGTTTTCCTGTGACACAACCTTCAAACAATTATGTACCTGAACCCCTAGGTCTGTCTGTCCTACAACACTGCCCAGTCAGCTGTGAGAAAGGCAGCAGGGATCCCCATCTGTCGGGCAGAGACAGATTGAGTACAGATGTGTCAGTGTGGCGCTTATCGTTGTCTCCCTGGGGAGGAGGGACCCCAAAGGCACACGTTATCTCATTTCGGGTGGAGTTCTCATTTGCTGTTTGTTCCTGGCACTTTGGATGCTCCGTTACTGGGGCCTGATGTGCACTGCTCAGTGTTGCAGGCTTGGAGAAGCTATACAGCTGCTCGGAGCCCCCAACAGTGTTCTTCCGGCTTGTTCATAGTCACTGAGGCTGCCTCCTGGTCCCCAGTGGCCCTCTTTCCTCTAGAATCTTTTTTAAATTGTGACTGGAACTGTCTCATATGGATCAGGTTTTCTTGTGTTTAGGTGTCCTGCTCTTTAACTACCAAGTTTTAACTTTTCCAATCAGTCTTGATTTTAATCGCTCCTGCAAGTGATCTAACCTCAGCCAGTCAGCCGTGGGAATCTTCTGGCTGCATGCTATTGCCATTGCTGTGGTTATCTTAGTGACCTTCTTTCCTAATCTATTATGTGATTCTTGCCATATGTCTTGGGCCCTAGAACCTATGGTCAAGGGCCAGTGTGAGCTCTGAAATCTATCTTTTCCTCTCTTGTCCCAACCTTGTACTTGGTCTATTTTTTTTGCTTTTTTTGAGATGATAAGGATATTAATGCTCAGGAGTGGCAAGTTTTAGCCATTTTTGTTTAGTTAGATATGGCCCAATCTTTTGGAGCAATTCCAACACATTTATTTCATCTTATTTGGTTTTCTTTTGTGTAATTAATGTGTGACATTGTTATTCCGTCTAATAATTCCTGAAAAATCTGCATAATCGTTCCTGCAACAGGGATCATGGGTTCATGTTGCACTACAGGTGACCCCACCACACTATATCCCCTCCCCCTCTCCCCCCCCC
>NC_063358.1:16267828-16376197 GCF_021869965.1 Rhincodon typus | reverse complement strand
CCTCACCCTCTTTCTCCTCCTCACCCTCTTTCTCCTCCTCACCCTCTTTCTCCTCCTCACCCTCTTTCTCCTCCTCCCCCTCTTCCTCCCCCTCCCCTTCTCCCCTTCTCCCCTTCTCTCCTTCTTCTCTCCTTCTCTCCTTCTCTCTTTCTCTCTTTCTCTCTCTAACACACAGAGACACACACACATCTATAGGGTGAATTTGTATTTGTAGATACATTTTATTTTGTTCAAAAAGCAAACGATTTATACACTGTCAGTCAATATGGCGTTTTATGGATTCCTACTTTAGAAATACTAAAACACAAACAGATTCTCAACAACATGCATTGTCTGACCTAAACTGTCACCTCTTCTTTACACTGAAACCTTCAGTTCTTCAGGACCATGACTTCAAAGGAATTTAGGAGATTTACATAAACATATTAATCAATTAAAACCTTCTAACTGACTAAAGATTTAACAGCATCTTAGGTTTGTTTAGTACATCCTCATCAATGGTGTGAACCTTTGATCTTTTACTTTTAAATTCTGTGTCTGATACTACCTCTCTCACTAACACCTGAAGAAGGACTGAGGCTCCAAAAGCTTGTGTTTTCAAATGAACTTGTTGGACTATAGCCTGGTGTCGTGTGGTTTCTGACCTTGTCCATGCCAGTCCAACTCCAGCATCTTCCCATAACTGCTATTTATTGTTCTTTGTGATTTGCTTCTCAAAATTAGTTAATTTTTCTGGAATCTATTCCAGTATCCCATGGGTAATGTCATTCAATTTATCATTGCCTGTTGTCACTATGCCCATGCTTTCTCTTTTCAATCTACATTATTCCCTATAATCAGCTCGTGTTGTAATTCTCTGTTTACTTTTGAGCAGAACAAGCAAGCTTTGGTTAAAGTAAAATCTGATGACATTGTTAGAGATAGCAGATTGATTTAAGGATTTTTTTCTAATTCTTGTTTGTTTCTCCCATTTCTGGATATGCACTGTCCTTTTATTTTAATGGCCATAGCTGTGGGTTAGCGTAGTACAGGAATTTTGAGTCTTTAAACCGGAGAGAATAATTAGACATGTCAGTGCAGATGTAACTGATTCAGAATACTGTATGAAGCTTCAGGCTATTGATTGTTAATAGATATTTAGTGGAGTGAGGAAGACGAAGACAAGCTCACAGTGTTGTTAATTACATTAGGTTTGAGAACACTGTAAATACAAACATCAGGATGAGTAGAAAATCTATTTAACTGTCTCTGTTCTTCACCTGCTCTCATAGACTCCTGCCTACAGTTTGTTACTGAGTGTTGAAGCATGGAATCTTTCAGGAGCAGTACTTGTGATTTTTCTGTCTCTCTTAAAATTATCCCCTTTTGATTAATCTGGTGTCTCTCTTTATCATGGTTGCATTGATTGATTTCCGGTGCTAACACGTCTGAGTAAATATTAGCCTGCTTGCACTTGAATCAGAAGGTCATAGAGACATAGGATGTAAGAGCAAGAATAGGACATTTGGCCCTTCAGGGCTATCATTTGATAAGAGGTTGCTGATGTGGCTGTAGTCTCAACTCTACTTTTCCTGACTCGATCCCACTCCCTCAACTATGATTTCCTTATCTATCTCAAAAATCTATGCATCTCGGCTCTGAATCATTTCAGTGACCCAACCATCAGTGCTTTCTGGAGAAAATAAGAGGTTGTATGATTAATCCCAAATCATAAATTTGAGCAGATAATCTAAACTAATGCTCACACTCAGTGCACCGCTGAAGGAATGCTGCCCTGTGCAAGCTCCATTTTTCAGATCAGATGTAGCTACAGCCATCCCTTCAGATAAACGTAAAAGATTCCATGACACTATTGCATAGAAGAGCGTGGGATTGCTGCGTGGTGTCTTCACTCAATATTTTCTGCCTCATCCAATATCTTCAAAATGTCCAAGATGCAGTATAATTGGAAGCCTGTTTGCTGCCCCCTCTAAATAGAAATTCTTCAACTCGGCAGTGAATGTCAGGAAAATATGTCTATGTAGAGGCTTCTCATCCCAGCTTTCCTCTGATTACAGCATAGTCTTGAACTCGATGCAAGTGAGTACTTTCTAAGCGGTGAACTTAGTGATCATGAGAAGGGCGAGTGTGTTTTTAATTATTATTACGGGATTCTCATTCCCCATTCGGTCTACAACATAGCAAGTATTTTGCTGTGACATATTGCAGTGCTGGAAGTGCTGAAGTTAATACTGTTCCTCTTCCCCTGCAGTGCAGAATCCACGGTAATGAGTGAAGGCAGCCGCTGTTCAGATGAATTTTATCGAAGCACAGTTGAGCCTGGTTTCAGCATGCTGCCATATGTCTGAAGATTGAATTGGCACGTTTATCAGTTTCTCCTCTGTTAGCTGGCAGTTGCCATGCTGAGTGAGCGTCAGATCAAAAGACAAAAATGCCATCTGTTTAAATCTTCCAATGTGCTCATGATGTGCCAACCCTGTCTCCTCAGCTACACTCTTGCCAGGGTCAGGGGTCCATTGCTTGAAGGCTGCTATGGCTTAAAGTAGAGAGGGGCTAGCAGCAAGAGACTAGGAGGTAACCATAGCTTCAAATCCCAATTGCTGAAGTCTCAATTCACCTTCTATTTATAGAATATCTAGAAGAAACAAAATTCCCCAAAGTGCTTCCCAGGAGATGAATTGGAAAGAAAGTAACATTGAGTCAAAGAAAGAGATATGTCAGGGTTCTCAATCGGTGAGCATTGAGGAGCTGCCTCCAAAAATAATTGAAGTACAGAATGTTGACTCATGTACTGTGTACCTTCAGATCTACGTGTGACTGTTTGAAATGCTTTACAATGTTAAATTTGCCCACCTACTTCCCACATTTCTTACAATGTGCAAAACTTTGTAAAGGCAAATCAAAAGAGCATTTCATTTTGCACACAAGTTTGCTGAATTTAAATCGAAAGAAAATTTCACAACTCCTGGGAGATTTACTGAAAGGAATCTGCTTCAGTTGAGAAAAGCAACATTTTTGTGAGCTGCAGTATATCCTGTGTAATGTCAAGGAGTGGAATGAGGCTGTAGAGACTTGAATGAACTGTGTGTGAGCAGGAAGGGCAGGCTGGTGCCCTCGCTAGACCTTCACTGACTCTCTTTTATTTCAATCACACAGCCTGATGCCCTATCTCCTCCTCACTTTTCTGTATGTTTTTGATGCTTTTTTATCTTCCTTCTTACCTGAGTGTTGGTTGTGTCACCTTTTTCACAATTGGCCATCTCTTCTCCCCATGGCCTAAAACAGTGTGACTTCTTACATCCATACCGCCCACAGCCTGAGTTACTGCCTTGCTAGTCCGTCCCTTGGGATCAAGGATGACTTACTTCTGCTCCGGTTGAGATGGCTTCTGAATTGCCTGATATGATCGTTGAATGATGTGCAGATTCTACCACACCTGGCACAGCCAATACTTGAAGCCTTAGGTTGTTTGAGATACGTGTGCTTCCTCCAATGCCTTGACCTCACCTGTACACATTCCCAATAAAATCTTTCAATGTGCTCTGTGTCTTCACGAATGATGTTTCTCTGTTTTCACAGGCCAGGGTCTTCCATTAGTCAGAGGGCGTATTTGGTCACCTGAGTGATAATTTGAACACTCCCTGCTTGGGAGTCTTCTGCTCTGATTGTCTTCCGAGCAGAGAAGGTGTTTTGGGAGTCAGGCCACAGGCAAAAGAATGGCATGTCCCATAGAGCTTGGTTTGAGTGCTTAGTATGTCAATGTTGGGTATGTCCTACCACCAGATTTGCAACATCTTGGCAAGGCACTGCTGGTGGTTCTTCATTGCTTTGAAGTACCTGACGTAGGATTCTGAGACTTGGACGACCTATAGGATCATGGGAATGACTGTTGCCCAGCAAACTTACTTTCATCTTTGGTGTGAGACCTGGTCCTCAAAAAACTCCTCTTTTCAGTTGGCCTAAGACTGAACTGGCACATTGATGGTTAAGATCAGTTTTGGGGATAATTTGAGTAAACTTATGTCCGCTTTTGTTGAGAGGAGGTTCCAAAGTGGACCATATTTTCCAAGATCTTGCCATTGATCTTGCTGAGTGGATGAGAGGTGTTTTCCTGTTGGAGTTGCTTAGAAGAGGAACCTCGTAAAAGGCTCATTTTCTCGCACGTTTTGGAGAAGTCGATGTTTACCTGATGCTCGGTTTTTGAGTAGAGGCACACAAGTATCATCTGCACATAGAAGGTACATGACTGACATTGAAGTGGATTTGTTTTGGATTAAAGGCAGCATGGACTAAGGCGTTTCACATTTGTTCTGTGGATTATCTCGTTGCCTTTAGGTAATTTGCCAAGGGTGTGGTGCAGTATCGCACCACAGAAAATAGAGTTTCTGCAATGACTCAGCCTTGCCTGACCTCAGTTTTCACTGAGAGAGGGTTTGTTGTGTTTTCATAGGTGTGTCCTTGTGGACTCGGTGGAGAATGCTGAAAGATTTGAAGGCAGCTGATGAGTTTGCCTTCTGCATGGCGTTTACCTTGATGTGGTAATGCTTAGGTAACCCCTTGTACCTTCGTGAACTGGCTGTGGGCACTGTGGTATTGAAGAATTTAACAGACATTTACTATAGATAATAATTAAATACAAACATTAGATTTCTTGGACGATAAGTGTCCGAGCAAATATTAAACATCTAAGTTACAACAGACAGCATTGCAACATTGTTACAACAGACATGCTTCCAATAGCACATAACATTTCAGTTGATCCATGCGCATGATGCTGTATGAGACCTTTAAACCCTCAGTCCTCGTGCTACAATAAAATGACAATGTCTTGAGCATGTCTCCTGCCGGATTACTGACATAATGGCCATGTGATATAATGCTACAGCCTCTTTTTACGATGTTGAAACTTATCCCAAACAGATAGGAATACGTGTTGTACTTAAACGCCTATTATTAAATTGTCAATTATCAGGTAAAATGACATTTGTAAGGTTATCATTTCAAATTTCAGCGTCACCCTTTGGAAGGTTGATATTTCATTCTGATCTGATGATAGCGTAACCATCTGGGCAGGAGTGTGTTTGTCTTGTTATCCTTGGCTGCCAACTTGGTTGTATTGCATTGCTGATTGCTAGCAGTCAGTAACACAATACAACCATCATCATTCAATTGCGTCATGTTTGGTCTGTTCTGCTGATGCCTCATGGTGATTTTTGAATTCAATAAAAATCTGGAATTAAAACTAATTTTGTTAGCTCACATAACGGAAGAAACTGGGCATGGACATAGCGGTATTAAGATTCCAACAGATTAAAGCTAATTATTACATACAAGCACAATATTTCTCATCTCCCTGTATTTTTCAGCTAACGTTATGTTAACAGGTTACAAGAGAACCTCATTGAGCACCATGTTTCCAGTAGCCTGGCATGCTTCAAGTGATCCCAGGGTAAGATGGAGCACGAGTCCTTTATACACTCAGTACACTATATACAATGATGATATCACGAGCGTATCTCTTAACAGCAGATTGGCATAATGACCATGAGACATAACACAACAGCAGCCAAATTTGAGGAGGCTACTCCAGAAGTCTTCAAGGTTGACTAAGTCGCAGGTTTTTGTGAGGTCAAAAAATGTTGTCTCTTCTCCCCAAAATCGAAAATGATTTAGTACACCCACTCTACTATATGATAAATGAAAAAGTTCTTTAGACTTATGCATAACAAAATAACACTTAAAACTGTGGAGTGGGGTGTGTGATTGTTATTTCAGTTAGAACCAGGAATCATCTCTTTCTTGATTTTAGCCTGACTGTTTACTTTCTTTCTTTCTCATACTCTGAGAAAGGAATTTTACACCCTTTGAGATGAGATGTTATCATTATTCGAGCATATACAGATTACTGTTCAACTCATTCAAAACTACTGCCTGTATTATATCCCGCACTGAATCTCAGTGATGCATTTCCTCCCCCAGGCTTTCTGATTTAATATTGCCTCCTGATCCCCTAACATCTTGCTTAAAATTTTCATCATCAACCATCTCTGTAAATGGGGGTATACACATGAGGGCAGAGCTAGGGGAGATAAGTGAGGTAGCTGAAGGGCATTACAGAGACAGGGAGACCCCAAAATGGATTTAAACAAGGATAAAGTTTTCAAATTTACAGAGAATGTATGTGAGGAAGCACAGGGTGATGGGTGAGTGGTAACCCAGGGGTCCATAGGGAGGTTTCAATAGATCTGCCTAAAATAGCCAGAAAAGGCTGCTCACCACCATCTACAAAGGGCAGCTAGGGTCAGGTAATAAAATGCTGGCCAGCTAATGATTAGGATAAAAGTTCAGCACAACATCATGGGCTGAAGGGCCTGTACTGTGCTGTACTCTTCTATGTTCTATGATGTCCACGTCCCATGAGTGAATAAGAGAAAAGTCAGTAGACCCAGCAGAATCCATCTATACCTGCCTCTTTTTCTCATGAATTCTTAAGCCTGTGTTTTGAGTGACAAGGCCATTTGATTTATACAGCAATGAAGCCCTGCTGCTAAAGTAGGCACAATAAGATTTGTAACAGTAGTTGCTCATTGCACCCTTCTCTAGCCCTTGATTCA
The DNA here is from genome assembly GCF_021869965.1 of Rhincodon typus. Taxonomy (NCBI): domain Eukaryota; kingdom Metazoa; phylum Chordata; class Chondrichthyes; order Orectolobiformes; family Rhincodontidae; genus Rhincodon; species Rhincodon typus. The sequence goes on along the minus strand of NC_063358.1, from coordinate 16,369,583 downwards.
TTGTCCAACAATAGCAGTAAATGGCGCATTAAGAGAGTGGTCAAAATTAACAATTAAACCATATTTAATTTTTAATGCATCGTAAATACTCCTGTTATGGGAATCCATGATTTTCTTTTTAACACTAGAGGAGGCCTCAATGTTGCAAACCTCTAATTTTAAAAAATGACCCCTTCAATCCACCACGCTCTGTGTATGACTGCTCCAATCCGTTATGCCTCAAGTATGAAGTCTGTCCAATCCATTCGCCTGCACTATTTTCCGTCTTCAGATTCTTGGACTATGTTCAACACGTAGGTACTTGTTAGGAAAACTGAAATGGTGATATTGCACTGTAATTTTATTACAGCTACACATTGGGATAAACTGAAGTATTTTATTTCTGCATTATCAAGTATAGTTGAAATGTTTGCAGACCAGCAAAGTTGTTACACATATATAGATTTTTAAAAATATCTTCATTGAAATATCTGAAGTTTGCCACAGTTTAGAATTTCAGCCACACATTTTATAGCAAGCTGAAGATTTGTAAAATAAAGTAATTAATGTTAACATAAAAAAAATGCAAGTATCAACAACTCTTTTTGCTAGAGAATTGGTAACTCAGAGCTAAAGCATATTTCCTACTGTATTTAATCCTTGTACGTCCTGTGCTATTTAACCCTAGGCATAAGTGGATTGTCTCTGGTGAATTAGAAAGTTGTGGGTTTACATGCTACTTCAGAGTCGTGAGCACCTAATTGAGGTTAGCATTCCCGGGTGGTATCAAGGCAGTATGGCACTGTCAGAATTTTGTGTCAAGTGGATGTTAAACAGAGTCTGTTCCCTCCGATGGATATAAGTAACCCCATGGCACTATTCGAACAAGAATGGGTGAGTTCATTCTATGCCTCGGCCAACACTTTAATCTTTAAACCAACTTCACAAAGAAATAGATCGAATAGCCATTATCTTGTTTCTGTTATGGGTTCTTACTGAGTGCAAATTGGCTATGGAGTTCATTCTATTACAATAGGCACTGCGTTTCAGAAAAGCTCTTTAGGACATTGAGATTTTCGGAAGTTTATAGTAACGTATGTTTATTCCTCTTCAAGGTTACTAACAGTATAAAATCCATAGTGCTGACTTTTGAGTAGCGGGTTATGGGGTTACTCCCTTTCACAGCAAGTTCCTGTCTAATCAGTGGATGAATGTTGTTTTGAGTTTTAAGGAGGAGGTAAGTGAAGTCTGACTGTGCAGTTCCATTTATTTCTTTCAGTAATGAGAGAGTTTGCTTTCCTCCTCCTTTAAATTGCTGCCTTTTACCATTGACGCTCTCCCTGTGTTTTATAAATTTCTTTCACTTTTGTTGTTTTGTTTATGCTTTTGTTTGACATTTGCTGTCATTTCTGTTTTAAGTTTCTCTGTAGCATATTTTAAAAGTGATTTTCTATGTATTTCGTGTTGTTGTTTTGACACCACCTTTATTTTCATAATTTCTGTGCTTTTTATGTTCCTCATGCTCCCTATTCCTGATCTTAATTGCAATCTCCACAAGATTTTCTATTCTCCCCTTTCTGTTTCTGCCTGGCAACTTTGTAGTTCGATGTCTCACAAGTTGACACCATGGCCTTTTTCTGGACTCGGCTTCCATCATACTACAACCCAGAACCATGCAACATGGGGTTGAGAGAGCTGCTGACTGAGCAACGGCTAATGTGGCAGAGGTAACAAGGTGTAGAGCTGGATGAACACAGCAGGCCAAGCAGCATCAGAGGAGCAGGAAAGCTGACATTTCGGGTCTGGACCCTTCAGAAAATCTAATATGGCTAATATGGCAACCAGTTTTAAATAAGCCCAGACCAATTTGGGGAAAAGAAAATCTGGGAAATGCGGTGCTGGTGATCACAGCGAGTCCAGGACATCACTCTGGCTGAGATAAATATTTTGCCTCTTATGGGAAGTACTTTTGTCCCTAGTCAGAAATAAGTCCACCTCTCATTTGAAGGAATTAAGCAAACTGCTTGCACTCTGATCCAGCAACCTCAAATATTCCCTTGGCGTGGGAGTGGGAAAGAACGAGCCCCTGACAGCTAACCTGCATTTGATCCTGTGCAACTTATTATTTAGTTTGTCTTAATATCTAGTCAACGTTAATCTATTTAATTGGAACAAGCAGTGTATTCTAAGAGGAAATTCGGAATAAATCATTGTTGTATTTAATCAACCATGCCTCAGTGAATACGTTTATGCCACTGATTTAGAAGGTTGTGGGTTCAAGTCTCACTTCAGAGACCTGAGCCTAAAATCCAGACGTCCTGGCATGTTATTTAGTTTGCTGGCTGACGTTAACCTCCCAATCACTATCCCTGAAACAGATCATCTTGTCATTATTTCATTGCTGTTTGTAGAACTTGCTGTGTACAAATTGGCTGTTGTGCTTCCAGTGTTGGAACACTTCAAAAGTACTTAATTGGCAGCAAAATGTTTTAGGCTGCACAGTAAATTCTGTGCCATCCGGCAACATTCAAGCTGGAATATTCCACCAAGTAGAATCTCTGCTATCCCCCTGATGAGCAGTTTACCAACCAGAAGCTATACCAGTGGTAAATGGCCCCTGAGCGCACTCATGACAAGCTTCAGCTGACTATTTGTGAGGTTTAAGTTATTTTTAATCAACCTGTTAAGACATGTTATGACACACCTCCAAGGCAGGTGTGACTTAAAGCAACATAGTTCAAAACAACTAAAGCTCTTTATGTATGATCAGTTGTTATGGCAGTACTAATATGAGTCTGCTTCTGACTTGAAAGACCATGTAAAGCTCCCTCAAATGATTGAATGAAATGTAGTTACTATTAAAGACAGTATTCCTTCCATTAAGCAATATTTATGATTTTACCATCACCAGCCATTCCTGATTCATGGCAGATTTTTAAAATTCATTCACAGGCTATGTGAGATATTGACCATTCCTAATTGTGCTGGACTAGATGGTGGTGAGTTGCCTTCTTGAACTGCTGGAGTTTATTCAATGTGTGTACGGCCATAGAAGGCAGATCCAGGATTTTGACCCAGCATTGAGGACAAGGGTAGCAGATACATAGGAACATCACTACTTGCAAGGTCCCCTCCAAGCCACTCCCCTTCCTGATATGGAAATACATCACTGCTTCTTCAGTGTCCAAATCCTGGAACACCCTACTTAATAATATTGTGGCAGTATCTTCACTCGTTAATTATGCTGCAGCAGTTCAAGAAGGCAACTCACCATCTCCTTGAGGGCTGTCCAGCAACACCCACACGCCATGGATAAATAAATGTAAGCTGTTTAACCTCAAGTGAATGGAGGATTATTTTAACCTGTTAGCGGAAACGTTACTCCAGTGTCTTTAAGTCGCATGCCTCTAAGCAACTGGAAAGTCCCTGTACAGACCGCACACATGTCTGCTCCTTCTAAATTACTGACAGAAACATTCAACAAGCCAGCGAACATCCACTCATTTTGGGCCTGGAGAGGGGAGAAAATTCACAGGAAATATTACCCAGGAATGCAGTCAACTGGGAATTCCAAGAATTTTGTCACAAAAGGGCAGTATGTTTAAGATCAAATCCTGCAGTAGCTCTGCTAAAGTAAAACCAATTCACTCTTGGTTGTTGACTCCTTCCTTATCAATCACTGCATTTGTATTAGAAGAGGAATGGTCAGGATAGCACTGACCAGCTGATTAATAATAGCCATCGATATGCTCCCTATCACTCATTATTGCTGGTCCTGGAGGACCTCTGTAGAGTTCTAGGTTACCTGATTGGCAATCTAAGGACCTCATTGCTCATTACAGAGACAGGAAATCTATATTATCTTGTCGGGCGAATATAAGTCATTACAAACCAGGAGCTTGGAGCATGCGTTTAATCTAATAAGCACAAGTAATAAACTACTTAAGGATTGAAGTGACTAATGACTTTCTCTTTGAAAACATTAGTGATAAGACACTCCAGCTTAAGTAAAAGTAGAAAATGCTGGAAATACTCAACAGGTCAGACAGCATCTGTGGACAGAAACTGGGTTTATCATTTCAGGTCCATGACCTTTGTCAGAACTGGGGAAAGACTGAAATGCAGTAGGTTTTGAGCAAGTTAAAGTGGGAGGGGAAGGAATAACAAAAGGAAAAGTTAGTGATGGAGTGGAGGGCAGGAGGGATTAAATTACATTGATCGAGAGGCTAAACATTGATAATGGGTGAGATACAGACACAAACTGTGTCCAGACAGATGAGGTGAGCATGTTTGGAGAACAACTGCCTGAATGCAAAGAGGAAGATATTTTAAAAAGAAGAAAAAATAAAGGAACAAAAATAAAAATGGGGTAGAGATTTATGTTCAAAAATTGTTAAACTCCCTGTTGAGTCCAGAAGACTGTAAAATGTGTTGTAAAAACAAATCCTCAGCACAGCTCCTCATGGTCCATCTGCTAGATTTGCTGCCACCATCCTCTTTCATGTTAGGAATCAATAAGGTGGGGGCTTGGCCTAATGTGGAAGAAAAAAGAACACTTGGTTAATGAGAAGAGGTTCTTGTGATAAACAAGATATAGTTTATTGCAAGAAAATAGTTGGGTATAAGTGGCAAATAAGTATGTTAGACATTGTTACTAAGATAATGATTGAAACCTTAACGTCAGGTCTGACTCCTTAGAGATCCGAAGCTGTTTTTCTTAACCTGTCTGAATCCATGTGACATCATCATATTTGACATTGCTGAGTACAATCCTCGGCATTAATCATTGCAGACACTTGTACTATTATGGAACAGTATTTCTTTAGTGATCCTGAATGAGTGAAGGACAACCAGCTGTTTTCCATTGATAACCACCTAATCCAGCAACGCTTCCTTTATAAGATTCTCATTCTTGTTTTGAATTCCCTCCAAGGCTTCGATCTTCCCTATCACCCCCAAATTACAAATCCTCTGAGATAATCAGACATTTCCAATTCTGCCCGACTATGCAACTCTCATTTTCATTGCCCCACTATTGGTAACCATAGTTTCAGCTACCTCGGCATCAAATTCTGGAATTCCATCTCCAAACCCCTCTGCTTATCTGCATCGTGCTTCTTAAAACCTGCATTCCTTTAACCTAATATCATTTTATGTGGCATGGGGCTTTATTTTGTTTGATGAAACTCCTGTAAAAATAAGATAAACAGCATTGTCTCATTTGCTGTCTGTAAAATCTTTGATGAAAATTGGCTGCTGTATTTCCTAGATTACAATGGTGGCTAAGATTCACAAATACATTATTGTTTGTAATGCACTCTGGGATATCATGAGATGGTGAATGGTGTTAGATAATTGCAAGTCTTTCTCTGAGGAACAAGAGGGTCTTTGTTTGAAGGTTTAGTCATATATGTTGCCTGATACTTCAAGTTGTTCAATGATGGAGACAGGAGAAAGGTTCATTCAATTCAGATCAGCTCAATGAAATGGTTGCAAATGTGTAGATGCTACTGAGTTAATTTTTAATTGGTGACAAATCAATGGCTCCTGATTCAGTGATCAGACAGCATGCTTTTCATCCAAGCTCAGGAAACCTATACCAATTTTAAATTGCAGTTGTCTCCCTAGAAAAAATTCTTCTGTTCGGGTGGCTTCAGGTTGCAGTTCTTTGAGAATTTTGTGGATCCTATTCATATTGTCCTCAGCTGGAGGTAACACACCTCAGCCGTTCAGATTGCACCTTGATTAGTTGCACTGCAGTCTCTCAGTCTGACGCTGAAGCAAGGGTGCTGCTCACTGAGTCAAAGACAACTGTCGAAGTCTTGTTCCAGCACCCCGCTGCTATCTCAAGTGAGTACAGCTGATTCAGCATGAATTGTAGTACAAAACTGGGACTTTACTGATAGGTTGAGCATGGTACCTCAGAGCTGTGTTCATTGGAGAGTCAATCACATTGAATTCTAAAAGCAAAGCTGCATCCTAATGTCTTAAACAAGACAATAGAGATCAATTTGTGTTGCTCACCTCTCACCTACTCCTTGGTGGTGTGAAAACACAGATGTTTTGAAACTTTGCCAACATATTTAATTCTTCCAATTTTCCAGAGAGTGAGCATCTAATGACCCTTTTTAATTTAGGAAAATAAATCTGTGGAGTTCACTGCTTTAGCTATGAAACACGATGCCTTAGCAGATGTGCAAGTTGCCAGGACGATGACTAGCATTTTTTTAAACTGTTGTGAATTAATTCTACTTCCAGGATTGTTGTTGGTTCTGTTTCAAGTGAACATTTCTTTCCCTTTAATTATCTCTACGTTATTGTGGCTTTCAATAAATTGTAGGGTGTCCACACCGAAAGAGGGAATGCTTTCCATTGTGTGTACACAGATTCACCATCAAGCAATTGTCGTGTGTGTACAGCACCGCTTAGACATCGAGTAAAGCTCCCTCTCAACTGCCCATCAAACACACTGCACTGGTTGGACAGTGTAAGGCTGCTCGAGCACTGTCCTATCAAACACTCCCTCAGGCTATAATAGAGATGAGCAACTTTGTCTCAGAGGAATTCTTTGTGCAGTGGGCTATTGAGGCTGGTTCGTTATGACTGGGAGATAGATTTTCCTTAATCAGGAAGGGTTTCAAGGGTCATGAGGGGGAAAAGGCAAGAAAATTGAGTTGCGGGTTGTCAGATCAGCCACAATCTTTTTGAGTGATGGGCTGAATGACCAACTTCTGTTCCTGTGTGTTTTGGTCTTAGAGAGGGTACAGCATAAGATAGGTAGAGTAAAACCGCTTCTGCACTGCCCCATCAAACATTCCTGGGTGGTGATGTGTTCAAATTCCCGTTAAGGTGATATGACAAATTTAAATTATTTTACAAAATCTGTGAATAAATACCCGGCATCACGAGAAGTAGCCCTGAATCCACTGGATTGTCACACAAACCCAGCTGGTTGACTAGTTCCTTTCAAGAAAGGAACCTGCTGTTCTTGGCCATTATGATGCCAGTACCACACCTATTATTGAAGTGACACTCGGCTAGCATGACACTCGGTTGTATCTCTAAGCTCACTGCCACCTTTGAAGAGCATCTGGGAGATGGACAGCGGATGCTACCCACATCAGTGGCGTCTACTCATTGGAAATACATTAATTTTTTTTGCAATAATATTTATGTTCATGCTATCACTTTATTTCTTCTCACCCCATTTCTTGCCTATTTTCCTGGGGTCCTGATTTTTTTGTTCCCGACTGGGATGCACAGTACTGGGAGAATTTCCAGCTCTGTGAACCTGGCCTTTGAAAGCAGTTGTCTGCACTCCCTATATTTAGTCCAGCATCGGGTCAGGTGACTTGGGAAGATCTGAGGAGGCAGGCTGCACAAGAAGCTCATGTTGGTACTCTAGCACAGTCAAATAAAATAAAGTAAAAGGATAAAATATGCAGCAATTTCCTCAGTCTTACATATTCCCATGTTCCATCCATGCCATTGTGATGCCCTCTAGCCATCCTCCATAACCTCTCAAATGTCCTCTGCCCCTCTATTTACCCCCACCCACTTCATACTCCCTATACTAACTTGGTGCCAACTCTGGCTAACCCACGGTCCAACTCTTCTCCCCTTACTGTGCCAACTCCGTATCCAATGGTACCCACGCATGTAGGACAAAGAGTGACGTTCTCTTACTTAAAGTTCAATAATGCAAACAACACCCTATTGAGAAACATGCACACTCATTCATAAAAACACATTTAAATACTTTTGCTCAGGTTTGGCTCTCCACAACAGGATTGACACTCCTCTGTCACTTCTTTGACAGCTTTACAGTTCCAGGAATTTAAACACATTTGGGGCAAAGTGTGCTCCGCTGTTAAGAACGCCAACGGATATTTGAATACCCCCCTCCCCTAGCCCAGGTGTATCTAACTCCTCCCAAAAATGTCCCAAGATCATGTCCCACCTTTTAACTTGTCTCTTCAATGAGATAGCCTGGCTATCCAAATGCATGCACAATCGTTCACCCTTGCTCTTCGCAGGTTTACTGCTCACATTCCAGGTTTGGAATTCTTCACTACAGGGAATGCAAGATTCCACTTCACTGGAGGTGATTTAGATGGCCAGCTGCCCCTTCATTCCTGTCCCAGCAAAAAGGGAAGTGTTGTGTTTAGGATGGGACATGTAATTTCAGGCCATTTCCCCCATTTTTGCCATGATTGAAAGCCTCTTTATCACGGGGGAAAGATTAAAATCCTTTAGGGGGCAATGTGAACTTTTGGTGTTTTGTGTATAAAGCAGGTCAGAGTGAATGATTGGTACAATTGCCAATTCTCTCAATTTTCTTTTCTACTTGAAATAAACACAAAAGAATATCTGAAGGTGAAAATTAATGAAATTAGTGAAGACCAGAGATGGAAACTACAAAGATTTCTCAACTTGGTTGGGTCAGTTCCATGTATGGCACTCTGCTGGCTCAATGAGGAAGCCACATTCCCCTTCTCTTCAGTCAATTAAATAGAGTTTTGTTTGCTGCAACCATTACTACTGTTAGCGATAAGATGGATGGACGGTGTTGAAATACAATCATTGTGACCTAATCAAATGATGGACCAGAGTGATAAGCTTTGTTCAAATGGTTGAGTGGGCTCCTCCTGTTCCCATGAATCAACAGCACAATGGAGCACGTCAGGACTCAACTTCCCTGTCTGCTTTTTATTCGATGGACGCAATTAGAATTTGGTGTTTGGAGCAGAGCAAAACAGTGTGCCTTGGGACTACTTTAAAATTGATAAACAGAATAACTTAAAATAAACCTTTTGTTGTGACATTTTACATTGATTAGATGTCTAGTAATAAACATGCTGCCTATTGGATGCTGTGCTTGCTCCCCAAACTCGGATCCTTCCTAAAGTGTTTGAAATACTGGAGGCATAGAGAACACGAGTGTGAGGGCTGCTGAAAGACTTCTGTCTAAGCTCACTGTGTGAGAGGGATTTTATACCAAGTGGAATAGCGAAGTGTAGATGCGCGAGAAGCTTGGTCACTAAACTGCAGGAATAATGAATTGGGGAGCTCTTCAGGAATTTTCCTTTGTTTCAGTCATGGTGCAACCGATCAAGACAAATCTTGTTTCATATTTCATATATGTGTGATCATGTGTCAGAATGTGATACCACTGAATTTTGGGATGGTTTTCGTGGACTTAGGTTATCCAATGTCGAACCGAGCCTCAGAATTGAAGGATCCCAGCTTTTGGTCTGTGCTGAATTAGCTGATTGGAGTGGTGGAAGAGATCAAATGACTCCACAGCTTTTGAGGTAGAGACAGAGGAGGGAGAAAAATAGTTCCTGCTGCCGATCATCACCCAGTAAAGCTTGTGTAGGATTTCCTCTGCTTTCCATCTAATGACAATGATTACACCCTCTTTTCCTTTCTTGAAAAAGGGGTTTTTGTCACCGTGTGTTGAGGGTGTAATCCTGCCCATAGTTTTCAGATCATTAACTAATTAAGTTGAGCACTTAGTAAATCCTGTCTATGTTTAAAGACTGAACTTCAAATGCACGTTAAGTGATGGAGCAAGATTCCACAGTTACGTAAATAATTTGTGCTGAACATTATTTTTCTAAAGTAATATTTCATACATGAAATTTCCACACACTGTCAAGGAACATCAAAGAACTGGAGCACTGCCTGTATCAAGTAGGCAGTGGTGTGCTGGGAGGGTTGAGTGAGTGGCCATCTTTTCTTGGATGGATCCAGTAGATAACAGTAGGTGGTGATGAAGCAGGGCAGCCACCTGTAGCAGGAGGGGTCAGTGGACTGTAGATTTTACAGACAGGAGTCAGTGACTTGTAGACTGTACCATGGATCAACTTATGTATTGACTAAAGATGAAATGTCTGAATTAGGTATTGGCGTATATAAATGCCAGCTGTTGGTGTTCTTTTATGAAGTACACTGTTTACATTTGGGTAGAACAAGGTTAGATTCAGTTATGATGTTGCTCACAGTTGTTTGACCTGACATTAGATGAAGAGAGGCAGCAGGCACTTGTGGATCCTACTGCATTTGACTTGTATGACGAAGTTCATAATTACATGTGGAAAGAAAAATGTTGTATATGTCTACATTTGCATGCTTGAGCTCAATCAGGCTGTGACCACATCTTTTTAATTCCTCTGACATCGAAGTGTTTTTAATAACTTGTGTTTTCAGTGCTGCTGTGTGTGTTTGTGGGAGCAAAGTTGACTAATCATAGATGGCGAATAATAGTGAGGCAACAGGTAACAATTAATGCCAGTAATCATGTGTTTATTCCTAGTTGCTTACTAATTAAGTGTTAACAGAGCTAAGTGGCCAGGGTGAGCTTATTCAGACATAATTAATGTCTTTGTCTAATTGGCAACAGCCAGTGCAAGATGTCAATAGTTGGTCCTGGTTCATTGTCTCCCAATGATGGGAGGTCTTCAGTTTATTTCGGTGTTGTGCGATATGCCACAGCTTGGCCTTGCATTTATTTTGGAAGTAATTCAGGAGACACAGCAAAAATTCATCACTAGGAAAAAGAAGCATACTAAAAGAAGAACGAGACAAGCATGGCTGGCAAAGGAAGTCGGGGACAGCATAAAGCAAAAGAGAAAACATATAATGTGGCGTAGGGCAGTGGGAAGCCAGAGGATTGGGAAGTTTGCAAAAATCAACAGACGGCAACAAAAGGAGAAATAGGGAGGGAGAAGATTAAATATGAAGGTAATCGAGCCAGTAATATAAAGAAAGGCTGTAAGAGTTTCTTTAGATACATAAAGGGCAAAAGAGAGGCAAAATAGATATTGGACCACTGAAAAATAATGCTGCAGAGACAGTAGTGGTGAACAAGGAAATGACTGAGGAACTGAATAATTACTTTGCGTCAATCTTCACAGAGGAAGACACAAGTAATATCCCAAAAATTTGAGAGACGGGGACAGACCTAAGTATGGTGTCCATCACTAAGGAAAAGGTGCTGGAAAAACTGAATGGCCTGAAGGTGGACAAATCACCAGGACCAGATGGACTACACGCCAGAGTTCTGATGAAGATAGCTATTGAGATAGTGGAGGCATTTGTCGTGATCTTTCAGGAATCGCTAGAGTCAGGGAGGGTCCCAGAGGACTGGAAAGTTGCTAACGTGACACCCCAGTTTAAAAAAGGAGTAAAGCAAAAAGTCAGAAAATTATAGGCGATTAGCCTAACGTCGGTCGTGGGTAAGATTTAAGTCCATTGTAAAGGATGAGATTTCTGAATATTTGGAAGAGTATAGTAAAATGGGGCAAAGTCAGCATGGTTTCATCAAGAGGAGGTCAAGGCTGACAAATCTGTTAGAATTCTTTTGAGGAAGTAAAGGGCAGGTTAGACTAAGGAGAGCCGATGGATGCTATCTACCTGGACTTCAAGAAGGCCTGTGACAAGGTGCCGCACAGGAGCTGCTGAGTAAGATAAGGGCACATGATATTAGAGGCAAGGTGCTAGCATGGATAGAAGATTGACTGTCTGGCAGAAAGTAACGAGTGGGGTTAAAAGGGTCTTTCTCAGGATGGCAGCCGGTGACGAGTGGTGTTCCACAAGGTCAGTGTTGGGACCACAATTTTTCATTTTATACATTAATAATCTCGATGAAGGAACTGTGGGCATTCTGGCTAAGTTTCCAGATGATACAAAGATAGGTAGGGGTACAGATAGTATTGAGGAGGCGGGGAAGTAGCAGAAGGATTTGAACAGGTTGGGGAGTGGGCAAAGAAGTGGTAGATGGAGTAAAATGTGGGAAAGTGTGAGGTCATGCACTTTGGTAAGAAAAATTAGAGGCATGGACTATTTTCTAAATGGGGAGAAAATTCAGAAGACTGAAGTGCAAAGAGATTTGAGAGTTCTAGTCCAGGATTCTCAGGGTAAGCTTGCAGGTTGAGTCAGTAGTTAGGAAGGCAAATGCAATCTTGGCATTTATTTTGAGAGGACTTGAATATAAAAGCAGGGATGTACTTCTGAGGCTCTAATAAGTCTCGTCAGGCTGCATTTGGAATACTATGCGTAGTTTTGGGCCCCATATCTCAGGAAGGCCCTGGCACAAGTTCAGAGGAGGTTTACGAGAATGGTCCCAGGAATGAAAAGCTTAACATGTGAGGAACATATGAGGAACATTTGAGGACTCTGGGTCTACACTCGATTGAGTTTAGAAGGATGAGGGGTGATCTAATTGAAACTTACAAAATACTGAATGGCTTGGACAGAGTGGATGTTGGGAAGAATTTTCCATTAGTAGGAAAGACTAGGACCTGAGGACACAGCCTTGGAGTAAAGGGAAGACCTTTTATAACGGAGATAGGGAGAAACTTCTTCAGCCAGAAAGTGGTGAATCTGTGGAACTCGCTGCCACAGAAGGCTGTGGAGGCCGGGTCACTGAGTATGTTTAAGACAGAGATAGGTTCTTGATTATCAAGGGGATCAAGGGTTACAGGGAGAAAGCGGGAGAATGGAGTTGAGAAACTTGTCAGCCATGATTGAATGGCAGAGCAGACTCGATGGGCTGAATGGCCTGATTTCTACTCCTGTGTCTTATAGTCCAAATCTCCCTGACACTTTGGCCAATCACCAATAACTTGAAGCATATGTGGCAGGATTAGAGATGGGATTGAGATGCCAGAAAATCTGTATACAGTACTGGGCATTTAATTTTTTTGTGTTATATTTTATGAATGAAGAAGTCTTTTTTAATTATTGTTCCGTGTTTAGAAACGAAATGTCCCCCTTTTTGTGTTGATCATGACTGTAATTGATTAGCTGACCCATGTGGCCATTCGTTGTGGACTCATCAACAGTGAACATTGGGAAACAACTTGATGGCATGGATGTGATGGGCTGAATGGGTTCCTTTTTAGGCTGTAGGATTCCATGGTTGTACTGACAAAAGTCCTTTTGGGACATAGCGTAAGATGTAGCAATGCCTAGAATCTCATAGGGAGAGAAATACAAAAACATCTCACACCCACTGTTGTTCCCCCTCTCCCTACTCAAAGATTTAGTCCTATCTGCGCGCACTGTCTCACAAATTAACTCGTGCACAGTTATATGCTTTACTTGCTACCTCATATTCACAGACATTTTCTCTCTCTCACTCTTTCTCTCTCTAGTTAGACAGACAGTCTCCTATTCACATACTCTCACGAGCTCCAAATGACCTTTGCAACTGAGACAAAACAAATATCAGAACTCATACATTCCTTTTGGAAATCTGAGATCCCAGTGCTGATGAGATTTGTTTATCCACAAAACATGTTCTTTTCTTAAAATTTATAAAATGGCATTACATGATAGTTCTATTTGACCGTAACATAAAGTGCCTTCTAAACTTTCTTTGCAAAGGACTTTCCAATCACTTCCCATTGCAGCCACCTCAAGTGCCATTTATGCTGATGTTGAGAATTTGGGTGTCAATCTCAAACATGTAAAATTTTAGATCTAAAATTACACTGAATCAATAAAGATAGAGTCAGTCAGGCTCAGGGTGTGGCTCGATAAATTCAAATCATCCCAATTTGAACACACTTTTTCATTAATTTATTGGTGGGGCATAAATGTTGGCTGGTAATCTTTGCTACCCATCCCCAATTGCCATTGGTGGTGTCGAGCCATAATCTTGTACTGCTGCGGTTTGTCTGTCGTAATTTGAGAGATAGTTCAGGATTTTGACGCAGTGGCAGGTGAAATAATGACAGTGTTGTTCCATGTCAGGAGGGTGTGCAACTTGAAGGGGAGCTTGCAACTGATGGACAGGAGGAAAATAATGCAGGTCTTTTTCTCTGGCATTGCTCATTCTCCATTCTCCTCCCTTGTGTGTGAAGAATCTTTAATGGACAGTGTGCTGTCAAGACTTCTGGCACAGAACAGGAGATATCCTCGATCCAGTCTCGTATCGATCAGCTGATTACATTTTTTTCAGCAAACTGTGTACATTTTGGACCTGAGATTGGCTGCCAATCAACACTGATAGGTGAGAGGTCAGTTTTGGCAGTTTCATCTATCATCTTGTTCTTTTTAATCTGATGTTCCATGTGTAAATATGATCCTTAAAGCCAGTATTCTTTTCATCAATTATCTCACAACTACCCACTCCTATGGCCTGAAAACAAGTCCCAGAGAGGTCTTCCAGCTGACCTGGAATCCAGGAGTATAAGGATACTCATTGAGACCTGAACATTGATCCCTGAAGGCCCTATTATTTAACTGATCTAAATAATTTCCTTTATGTTTGAACCTAAGTTCTTCTTATTATTCTTGAGATGTGTGTGTAAATGATATTTATTGCTCAACCCAGGTTCATGATACAACTGAGTGACTTTGTAGTGTACTTCAGAGGGCAGTTAACCACATTGATGTGGAATGGGAGTTACAAATAGGCCAGACAGGGTAAGAAAGGTAAGTCTTTCTGGAGAGGACATTTAGTAGTACAGTACTTGAGTATTGGTGGAAAAAGGGATATGCTGTCAAAGTTTTTTGTCTTACATTTGTCAGGACTGAACTGAGAGAATACCAAATCTCAAAGGGAACAACCATTTATACCGCATGGCAAAAGAGTACTGGTTGTTTGATAAATTAACTCTGATAATTTAAAGGCATTGCCGTCAGAACACTTAAGTGTTAAACTTTTGTTTAAATTCAAACCAGGCTAGTTAACTGATCACAGCATCGCCAGGAGGGATCAACTGGGGAAAGGCTATTCCACAAATGTTTCTCCATTTTTTTTAAACATGCTATGTGTGACCTGAACTTTCTGTTAGCCAAGGATAGGCATGCGTGTGAGAATATATGTGAATTCCAGCACAGAAGTGAGCCACACCCTGAGCCTGACTGACACTATCTTTATTGATTCAGTGTAATTATTAGCATAATCAATATTGTTCAGCAAATGTTGTGCCATTGTGGAATCACATCTAACGTCAGACATTTTGCAAACATGGGCTGGTTGGTTGCGATCAGTAGCCTGCCTGCTATTAACAAGCTCGGAATGTGCTGTTTGATATGATCCACCAGCTGTGGAACATATGGCCTACAAACTTGAAATGACACCAAATGATTGGGCAAGTTGTTATGATGCCTCCTCCAATCAAAGTACACTCAGCAAATCAACACCCTCATTACTTTTTCCATTTTCTTTTAAGATTTGGTTTTCTTGCAAATCTGACCTGATCAATACAAGGCAAAAAGCTTTGACATCATGTTTATTTTTTAAACAGTATTAAAGGACATTTCTAAATCAGTTGAGTGCTCACTTACTGATATTTTAACACTGTATCCAATAAACTATCTCCTTCTCTATATTTCAATATCTCACTCTCTATGATCCAGTATTCCTTACCTGATCTCTCTTGAATGTGACATCCAGCAAGGACTCTCTCTGCCTCTCTCGCTCTTACCATCTCCAACCCCTTCTCACCCCCCCCTTTCCTCCTTTCTTTCCCTTGCCCCTTTTTCTCCCCCACTGCCTTGTCCACCACTCACTCTGTCCTCCTTCTTTCCCTGCCCCCACACTCTCCCCCACCTCTACCCCCACCCGCCCCTTTTCTCTCCTGCCTCCCCCCACCTCAGCCACTTCTCGCCCCACCCACCCCTTCTCTCCCTACCATTTTTCTGATATATTGCATACAGAATGTGTCTTTGTCTTCAGCATATTTCCTGACACTGGTAACATTCAGTAAATGTGGTGCAGACTGCACTTTAATTCTTTATAGCACTGTTATGGTGCTTGGTGAGATGTGTCTACCTTGTGATACATATACTCTGAGATACAGCCCACGTCGTGATATGATTTTCACTGTGGATATTTGACAGTTAAGTGCTTTGCAAGAAGGCTGTAAAATTAGTAATATAGACCTGTTTGTTTTACCTCTACATATAGAAATTCAAAGCCAAGAGGTAACAATGAGCCAGTAAAAACAGTATTGCTAATACCTTGGTTGGAGTTCTACATTGTAGTGGTGGATTACGCAAATTAAGGATAGTGTGGATTCGGAGAGTGTCATGACAGTGGTCAAATTAGGACTGGCAATTTTTAATTTCCATCGTCTGACTTTATACCTGATACCTTTCATGCATGAAAAAGCTGTTGTTTTTAAGGACAGGGTGAAAACACTGATTTAAGTTGGCCAAAGTGACCCAGTTTAACCAAGCTCTTTTTTTTCTATTCATTTGTGGGATGTGGACATTGCTGGCCAGGCCAGCATTTCTTGCCCATCCCTAGTTGCCCTTGATAAGGTGGTGGTAAGCTGCCTTGTTGAACCACTGTAGTCCACTTGCTGTGGGTTGACCCACAATGCCATTAGGGAGGGAATTCCAGGATTTTGACCCAACGACAGTGAAGGAACAGTGATATATTTCCAAGTCAGGACGGTGAGTGACTGGGAGGGGAACTTGGAGGTGGTGGTGTTCCCGTATGTCTGCTGCCCTTGTCCTTCTAGATGGAAGTGGTTGTGGGTTTGGAAGGTGCTGTCTGAGGGTCTTTGGTGAATTTCTGCGGTGCATCTTGTAGATAATACACACTGCTGCTACTGAACTTTGGTGGTGGAGGGAGTGAATGCTTGTGGATGTAGTGCTAATCAAGTGGATTGCTTTGTCCTGGATGGTGTCAAGCTTCTTGAGTGTTATTGGGGCTGCACTCATCCAGGCAAGTGGGGAGTATTCTATCACACTCCTGACTTGTGCCTTGTAGATGGCGGACAGGCTTTGAGGAGTCAGGAGGTGAGTTACTTGCCGTAGTCCTTCTAACTTCTGACCTGCTCTTGTAGCCACTGTGTTTATGTGATGAGTCCAGTTGAGTCTCTGGTCAATGGTAACCCCCAGGATGTTGATCATGAGAGATTCAGTGATGGTAACATCATTGAATGTCAAAGGTTGGTGGTTGGATTGTCTCTTATTGATGATGGTCATAGCTGATGCAGTCAACATGTGATATACAAAGTCTGAGCCAAAATTAACATTTTATCGAAAGCACTGAAACTCCATCATATTCGAAGAAACCTTAATCACCTAATTTTAATTTATAGCTTTTGGAAGTTCCACACATTTGGATGAAAGTCTGCAGATGATGCAGTTTCAAAAAGCGATAGAGCTAGGTACAAGATTACACAAGTGAACTGTATTTCAGGAAAATCGCTTTTGGGCACAGCACAGAAATAGCAGATTGTTAACAGCAAAGACCGAAAGGCACTCCCTGTTCTCATAACATTAGTGATCGAGCAAGTTACAGCAACGTTTATTCACCAATAACTCAAGAATGTTTACTGATGTTGCATTGTTGTAGATAGAAAACATTCATTAAACAACCGTGGTCTCCGGTTAGAATTCAACGACTCATGGTCTGTGAGGACTAATTGTAAACTGCACGTTCTTGTCCTTTTCTTTGTATTACATACGGTCCCCCTTTTAAAGTCTTATACCTGTGTTTAATCTCAGGTTTATTATTTGTCTCCGGGTAAGCAGTAAAATTTTCTTTTCTTTTACTCAAGAAAACCTTGTAAATGATTTGATAATTTTGATCTACAGTAGTAAACTAATTTTTTGAAGTGCGATACTGCTACATAGGAAAAATATTTTTAAAATCCTTTGGGGTAAAGAGACAGGAGCTAATTTGCGCCCATCCCATCACCTGGTTGTAACAAGGGCACTGCACAGATTCACTCTGATGCTGCCTGGTTTGAGGAAATAAAAATATGAAGAGTACTTTTCTATTTTTTTGCCTTAAAGAACAGATTTCAGATAAGATTGATGTACATCAATCTTATGAAAGACTGGGACTATTTGGAACCAGACTGTTTACAACATTTGGGGTTAAGAATGAGGCAAGTTTAGTCACAAGATTAAGAGGTTTGGAACAGATCACACGAGAAACTGTTTTGTGCAGTGAGTTGGGAGATTTAGAGACTCATTCCTGAGGTTAATGATTGAGGCAGAAACTATGTCTATGTTCAAGATCAATTAAACATATGGTTGGAGGAAAAAGGCCAAGAAATGTGATGTGATCAGTCTCTTGTTTGCAGCGTGAGTAAATTTTTAATCAAACCTGTTTGGATGTGTTATGACTAGCATCTGTGGCTATAACATCCTGAGGTGTGAATTGAAGATGGGCCTTCTGGTCTAGAGGTACCATTGAATGCACAAGACATGGATTCGGACTGAACAGTTACTATAACTGTGTCTATACTGTTCGTCTGGTAAACATTCATTTGGCAAAGGAGGAAACTGGATTTGATCTCTTCTGTACAGATTCATTCACTCAATATGGCACAAGTATGGATTACTTTTCCCTTCCATAGGCCAACCCCTACGTGGAGGGAAACTGGCTCTTTTACATGGGCCAACAGTTCTTGCCTATTCCTGCTGCTATTTTCTAAGCTTTTGTTTCTAATCAATCTGTTTGGAGATGTTATTGCTGTCCTGTGGAGCAGGAGGGTCTTGTGCCCAAACTTCCTAGGGACACTGCCACTGTGCTATAAGAGCTCCTCTTCTACTCAGCAATAAATTATTTTTAATGACCTATTAGGACGTGTTATAATTCACCTCTGAAGTAGGTGAGATGTGAACCCAGATGTCCTAGCCCAGAAACAGGGATACCACCAGTGCACCACAAGATCTTAAATACTGCATTGTAGTTTTTTAATCAGTCTGTCCAGGTATGTTACATGTCTGGAGTAGTTAAGACTTGAACTCGGGCCTTCTGACCAAGAGGTAGCAATACTACCACTGCCATGACTGCTCCTAAACATTCCAGGGCAGTCAGTAATTGTTTCGATATTTTTAAATCAACCCAGTCACACATGTTACAACACAACTCTAGGACAGATGGGATTTGAACCCAGGCCTCCTGGCTCAGTGATAGGGACACTGCCATTGCACCACACACAAGCCACAAACCATGTGTCTCCTAACTTAATGATACCATACTGTCAGTTTCTTTATAGATTTTTTTTTTAAGTCATCCTGTTCAGAGAGACCTGTTACGAACATGTTTGGAGCAATTAGGACTTGAACCCAAACATCCTGGCCCAAAGGTAGGGACGCTATCACTGTCCCACACTGTTTCCCCCCACCTTTCTACATGTACAGATATTTTCTAATCAACTACTTCAGAGACATTTTTTTTTAATGCCTCTAGAGGAGGTAGAACTTGAACCCAGGTTTCTGGTTCAGAGATAGGTACACTACCGCGGTCCCACATGGGCAGATATTTTCTACTCGACCTGTTCAAAGCTGCTGTGGCACATGTCAGGAGCAGGTAAGACTTGAACCCAGCCCTCCTCACCCAGAGGTATGGGAAGGTATTTTAAACCAACCTGTTCAAAGAAGTTATGACATACCTCTGGAGCAGGTGGGTCTCCTGGTTCAGAGGTGGGGACACTACCACTGTGCAACACTATCCCCTCACTACATGGACATTAACCTTTCCTCAATTCACATTGTGCTGTTAACCACAACTAGAGCAGGTACATTTCAATTGACATAGTGTCTGTGCCTAAGCATACTGTGTTCAACTCAGCGGTCTGGTCTCTATGATTTTATAAGCAATAATGTGTTGCACAAATCATTCTACACCATGGGTAATAATTGAGGGTTTCTGATCTGTAATTAATGCTGAGGTAATCCATTCAATCGACTTTGATTCCACCTATGGAACAGGCAATTGTCTACTGTGGCTTTCTGTCTTGAAGATGTTTTGAAATATAATTTAGGGTTTTTTTTACGAGATGCATATTTTAAACCAGAAATGTCTTTATTTCTTGAGAAAAATCAGCATTATCCCATACTGCAAAATTGTGATACATGGTGTTCAGGTTAAACATTGACTACAGTGTTTAGTACTGACTGCTGAAATAGGCCTGCAAACTCAAACTGATTCCTTATGTCTGAGAGGCTAGAGAAGTAGGGAAAAAGTTTTTTTTTCTGCTATGAACAGCGGTGATTTTGTAGAGTAGGAAGATCAAGGATTTTGACTCCATTACTATGAAAAAGCTGAGAAATAAGCCTAGATCTTATTAAGTTTGACTTTGAGGTGATGAGTGCAAGTCATTACAGTTGGCATATTTATATCTGATTTCCTGAGGCGATGTGTGCTGGCTGGTGGGGTAGAATGAATGACTGGCAGAAAGGTATGTTCCCAGATGAAATCAACACCATTAAGATAATCATTAGCCAATTGCAGAAAACCCACCAAGTGTGTAACATGGAGGTAAAATAGGGGTAGGAAGAATTTCAGTCATGAAAACCAGATTTAAAGCAGTGGCAACCAGGGTGTACTACCTATAACACACGTCACAGCAATGTACCAAGAGTTCTTCCATAGCACCTCCCAAACCTGCAACCTCAGCCCTTTGAAGGACAAGGATGGCTGACATGTGGGACATGCAAGTTCCTCTCTCAGTTGTGTGTCATCCTGACTTGGAAATATTATGCTATTCTTTCACTGTTGCTGCATCAAAGTCCCAGAACCCTCAATCTAAAATTAAAATGAGAATACCGTCATCATGTAGACTGCACTGATTCAAGAAAGCAGTTCACGATCAACTCTTCAAGAGGAAAATAGTGATTGATGACACATACTGCCATTGGCAGTGATGTGACATTCTATTAATAAATCCTAAAACAAACATTAATTGAGAATAATTCCAAGCCCCCACTGCATAATTATGTAACTATTGAATAGGGAAACATAAGGTCTAAAGTAGGGAAGAATACATTTAAAACCAAAGTCAAGACTGTTTGTTTTTCAACCTGAAATTTTGATGAAATGGATGCTAGATAGGAGATGAAACATAAAAATCCCTAGTGTGAAGTGAATACTGCGATGGGAACCTGTTTGAACTTGGTGAGTAGAATGACGTTCCTCATCCGTATCTTTCTTGTGATTTGCAGCACGATTTGGAATTGTGAAAATGGCAGGCATGGCTGGGAGATTCTACCTTTCAAAATCCATCGGTTTCACTGCCGTTATGCTGAGTGTCAAGGACAGAGGGCATTGACAGAGTAAGGGGCAGAGAAGAATTCTAGAATATGCTTTATTATCACATCTACTAGGGTGGTACGGTGGCTCAGTGGTTAGCACTGCTGCCTCACAGTGCCAGGGACCTGGGTTCAATTCCACCCTCGGGCGATTGTCTGTGTGGAGTTTGCACATTCTCCCCGTGTCTGCGTGGGTTTCCTCCCACAGTCCAAAGATGTACAGGTTAGGTGGATTGGCCATGCTAAATTGCCCATAATGTTCAGGGATGTGTAGATTAGGGGGATGGGTCTGGGTGGGATCCTCTGTGGGTCAGTGTGGACTTGTTGGGCCGAAGGGCCTGTTTCCACACTGTAGGGATTCTATGAACTCCACTGTAGAAATACAGTGAAAAGCTTTTACAATGTCTGTCTTTTATGGGGCCATCACAGGTACAAGTGCCTAGGTACAAATCCGCACCGCCCCCCAATCTCCGCAGCGGACCTGCTGCCCGAGCACTGCTCCGGGACCCGCTACCCACGCCAGCTGCTGTTCCAGGATTCACCTCCAAGGCGAAGGAAAAAGTGTGTGAGGAAGAATTGAGGAAGTAAATGCTGACCAGAAATTATAAGGAAGAGAGGAGGAGGGAGGAGGAAGTGAAAAACTGAGAGCAGAGGTGAGGAGGTGGTAGCAGAAGTGTAAGGAAGAGAGGGAAATGGCAGTGAAAGAAGGAGAAAGTGAATGAATACTAGTGCATTTGGGAATGAGCAAAAAGCAGAAGGAGTTGTAATGAAAACCACAAACTGAAAGTAGAGGGACAGTAACCAGACACTAGGGAAAAGTAGTGAGAAGAAATGGGTATTGCAACATATTAAGTGTATCACACCCCTATATGTTCTTTTGGCAGTTTGAGTGAGTGGACTGGTAACTGTAGAACTGTGCCATTGATCGGCAATGAACTAGTCTGTGCTGGAACACCTAGTTTTATCAAGGTTAGTAGACCATTGTTACCAGTAACCTCAATGCTGTTTGAAAATGTGTGAAAGAAGTTTGTGCCTGCACGCTGCATTGGTCAGAATTTGGCTTGGGCTAAATGTGTCAACATTCACAGTCTGTGGAAATGCTGAGGACAGTGAGGACAGCCTGGGGCCTGGGCCCAAACCACAGTAAGAATGAAGAGTGAAGATAGTTAGGAGTTCAGTCAAAACCCAGTAAAGGGTCAGTTCACTCATCAGATATTCATGAAAGTGGAATCAATTGTAATTATAAATATCTCTCAGTGAACCTATCTGCTGAGAAACTGTGGAGTATCGTGGGTAGAGTAACCATGGAAACCTATCCTTCTGTTAATCACAAACCATGATCCGCAATCAGACTTTCCACTGAGATGGGGCAAGTTTGATATTTTTTCAGATGTGCAAACACCAGGATATTTTTATTTCTGTGTTGGAATGACCATGGGATGCAAACCACCCGTAGACTGCTCTTTGGAGTCATTCCACTAATGATAATTTTCAATCTGATGGCTTCAACATTGAAAGCAGTCTGTTAGGAAGCCTACTCAACTGGCAGCTAACCAAATTGCTTGTGTAATATTTCAGGGAGTGAAATGATTAGGTGGTGGATGAACCTATTTAACCACAGCCTAGTAGGTAGCACTGTGTCACCCCTAATTCGGAAGGTTTCGGGGTCAAATCCCACTCTGGAGATTCGAGCACATAATACAGACTGATGTGTGATTGCTGAGAGAGTACAGCGTTGTTGCAGATTTCGGATGAAATGTGAAACCGAGCTCCTGTCTGCCCACTCAAGTGGCTGTATAAGATCGCAAAGCTCTTTGTCTTTGGAAAAGAAACATTGGTGTCCTCCCTGGTATCTGACCCACAACTTTGCAGGATATCTGCACTCTTCCTAATCCTGCCTTTTGACCATCTTTGATTTTAAATGCCCCACCATCTGTCACTGTTCGTTCAGTTACCAAAGCCCTAAACTCTGGTATTCTGACTCTAAACTTCTCCATCTCTCTCTTTCTTTTTCTTATCCCTTTTTTAAAAAAAGCCTCAAATTCTACTACTTCGACCAAGCATTTAGTCATCTACCCTATTATTTCCTTATGTGACTCATTGTTATTTTTTGCTAATTTTTGCTGTAAGGGATTTGTAAATTAAAGGTGCTATATAACCACAAGTTTCTTGTTCAACCTGCATTACTAAATAAAAAAAATCTGGCCATCACATGTATTTGTTTGTGAGTTTGCTGTGTGCAAATTGGCTGCTGTACTACTTACATTATAGAGTGAGTATATCTCTAGAGTTTATTTGGTTGTAACGCAATTTAGAATGCCCTGAGAGCATCAATCGCTCTATAGAAGTAATTCTCTTTAAAATGGAAAATCTTGTCTCGTAAAACAAGTGAGAGGAACCTGCACACTGCAAGCTACTATTCACAGGTACGTTAGTGAGTTAAGGAGTTGATGGAGTAGAGGTTTGCAGTCGGATGAAGAGTTGCTAATAGGCCTCGACAGACAGACAGACAGAAAGCTTGTTACTTCTGGCATTCTGCCTCCCGTATCCCGGTGGTGTAAGAAGGCACTGGCTGGATCTTGTGCACAGCCTCTGAAGTAAATGTGTGGAAAGAGTCAATAGCCAGTTGCATCAGTTGGAGAAAAGCATGTGGGTGGGTAAACAACTGAAGGCGGTTTTGTTATTCTTTGGCGGACTGTAGAATTTTATAATGAGAAACTGCTTCTTGGGTCTCTACTTTTTAGTCTTCGTCTTGTGTGCATCGCTAATGAGCTGGTATTTATTGTTCAGCCACACTTATGTTGAAATGCTGGTGGTGGGTCACTTTGCTCAAATCAGTTTTCTACAACCAAGTGGCTTATTAGGTTGCCACCGCTGGCAGCTAGGAATCGGCCACTTTAGTGTGGGCTGGAGTCACGTACGAGATCAAGCTGTGGAAGAATGGCAGGTTTCCTTCCCCAGCGAACATCCGTGAGCCAGTTGAAGTTTCTGACATGTTGTCTTCTTTTGTAACTCGGTGTCACGTTTTCATCACTAACGCTCCTGCAGTGCACCTGTGATGTCAGATTATAGATGCTACATAAATACAAATTGTTGTTCCAAAAGCTTTATTGAAAAAAACATTTTCAGGCTATTAATTGTATTGTTCTTTGGGAGCTTGCTGTGTGCAAATTCGCACCATCGACATGACAACAGTGATGACACTTCAAATATACTTAATTGTTCACTTTAATTTGAAGTTCGTTCATTGCCATGTGGAATTTGAACTCTCATTCTTGGACTTGTTAGTTTAGGTCTCCCTGTTTTGAATTAATCCACTTTTGTAAACACTTTGTAATGTACATATTTCCACTAAAGAGGGAATCTGGAGCCTCCGCATTTAAAAGGAATCTGGTTGTATCACTGCTAATGGCAATTCTACCTTTTCTAAAGTCACCCCCTCTGAGACCCAGGTTAAGGGATAGGGTTTGATGACAAGTTGTTGACCAGACATTGAAGGACAGCAAATCCCAATCTCATTCTCTCCTTGGGTAACAGTTACCAGGCAGGGTTCCTGCAGTGTTTCAATCACATTAGATTAGGGCAAGTGACAATATATCTCCAGGCTTGGTTGCAATCATCGAACAAGAGATAAAACTGCAGAATCCTTTAGTCTGTATCACATTAGAACCATATAATCAATCTGAACAGAAAGCTCATTGTGCTCTTTGAAAGAGCATAATTAGTCCCAATCTCCTGCTCCTTCTGCTCCAGCCCTGCAATATTTTCCACCGCTGATGAAGGGAGACGGTGGCATGGTGGTCTTATTTCTGAACTAGTGAGCTAGAGACCCTAGTCAACATTCTGAGGATATTAGATCGGATCCCACGACTGCAAATAGTGAGATTTGGATTCAATTAATAACACCACTATTCAGAACAAGTCTAAGGGTGACCGCAAATTGTCAATTGTAATTAAAACTCATGTGGATTACTAATGTCTTTCAGGGAAGGAAATCTTCTGGTCCTCACCAGGTTGGGTTTACATGTGACTCCAAACCCACAGAAACGTGATTGATTGACTCTTATATGTCCTCTGGAATGTCACCAAGAAGGCATTCAGCCATTCTCATGAAAGAAAAGAAATGTTATTCACTTCTGAAAGTTTCTATGGAATCTGCTTCCAGCATCCTTTTCAGACAGTGCCTTCCAGTCTTCAAAATTACAATAAAACATTATTGATTTTTCTCGCTTTTTTCTTTCTTTCTCTTTCTTTCTCTCTCTCTTTTCATCTCTCCTTTTTTTCTCTCGCTTTTTTCTTTTTTTTATTCTCGTGCTCGCTGTCGCTGTCGCTAATGCCCCCACCCCACCCATACCCTTCTGGTCTTCTGCCAATCATTTTAAACTTCTGTCTTGAAATTACTGACTCAATACCCCAAATATATCAGGAAAGGTATAATTTTGAATGAATATAATAAATCACCCCTTGACCTGAGCTCAAAGTGGCATGATTTCAGCTTCTGCTGTGCCTCCAAGTAATAGAAGCCTTTCAGCTCTGGTATTTGTAGTGAATCTTCTCTGCGCCCTCTCTAAAACCCTGAATTCCTTGCAAAATTGTGGCCTCCAGAATTGGATTGGGTGCTGAAGCTTGAGCCTAACCAATGTCTTCCAACGTATACAATCCACACCATCTCTCGTACCTTCATCGTTTGCTGCTGTGGTGGCTTCATTGTATTTCCCCGTTTTATTTTCCATGGAGAGTCGGTTGGGGCCAGGCCCCCCACAGCCCCAGATCCTTGGCCAGCTCTGGCTCTGGCACTGAGGTCACAGAGGCTTCTGCATCAGCAGTGAAGGAGCCCGAAGCCAGGACCCCAGTGACCGATCAGTGGCAGCTGTGTCTGGAGGGGGAGCATGAGACTAGGCGCGTGGCTCCAGCTCGGATGCGGTGATTGTGGTAGCAGAGACGAGCCTGTAGCTGAGACCCCAGAACATGTTGCAGAGACCCTGGCCAATGCCAAACAGCGAACGGAGGAGTGGCAGAGGGCAGCAAGAAGAAGAGGGAAAGATGAACTCTATTGCAGAAAAATCTTGTACTATAGTCAGTGTTTTAAGATGCCATGGTCCGGTGCCAATACTTGGCATTTGCAGGCGAGAAAACACTCTTCACAGTATTTTTACATTTGTGTGACAATAAATCTAAACTTCTTTGCTTTTCTGCACTATGCATCTATTTAAAGGCCTTTGGTTTAAGTAACCTTCTCAACTTATTCTGTCACCATCGAAGATTCATCATTGAGCTAATATTGCACACAAAAACGATAGTCCACCACAGTCTCTCACTTGCTGCTGAAGAGCAGGATTCTAGAATACCCTTGGAGCCAAGTCCCAAGGGTAGATCCATGTCTTTGGAAGTAGCTGAATGCCATCAACAGAGGCACAACTGGTTTAAAAATAAACAGACTGTTTGCATTTCATTCACACTTTTGAGGTAAAGGCATGAAAATTATTCCCCAAGTGAGTCCTAGCAGGAGGCGAGAGGCATGCTGACAGGATACCAGAGCTTCTGCTCATAGGTTCCATAGGTAAAATAGTATTTTTTTTCATTTCTCAAGGGTCTCTGGGTGAGGGAGGGAAGTAAACAGTGGATTTTCTCTACTTCCCTGTGATAAGATGTGGGGCCTTGATTCATCTGCCTCTGCCATTTCCCCTGCAATTGGAAGCTTGATGCATGGGAGAATTTTAACCAAGAGAACTTGTATTCCCAGCAGTGTGACAGTCCCATTTAGCATGAGTCACATTGTAAAATTACACATTGCGATTTTGGAACTCTCACCACTACCTGAGCTGTGTGATTATTTTTGGAGTAAGTAACTGTTCCTAAAAACCAGTTTGGGATTTGTATTTTTTTAAATTCCCCAATCACTCTTTCAACCATTTGCTGTTGTTAAACCACTGGGGAGCAGATGATGTCAGGTGAGATTCTCTAGTAACAAGCTCTCTCTCCTCTTCATCTCATGTCCTTCAGGAAGAACATCTGCTCCTTCATCATTCCTGCTACATCATAGCAAATGGAAAACAAAACAGTGTCCTCCAGGAGCTCATTTTTCCATGCTGGTAAATAACAGTGAGACTTCCCATCTATTGCTGTATCTGTTTTACAATTTGGAAGAGAAAGGAGCATAATCAACAAGCCAGTATCAAAGGCACAAAAGTGTAACAAGGGATACAAGACAAATTTACAGAGTTATTAGGAACAGCAATAGACCATTCAACTATTCAAACCTATTCCTTCATTAAATTAGAAGCTCAGCTCCAATTTTGCTCATTCTCCTTAATACCCATATCAAGCAAAAATCTATCAATCTCATTTTGAATTTAAATTGGCCTGTAGTCTCTCAATGCTTTAGGGAGAAAGTTCCAGATGTCCACTAGTCTTTGTGAAAAAGTGCTTCCTAAAATCACCACTGAATTAGCAGCTCCAATTTTAAGGCTGTTAAAGTCCAGAGACCCCCTTGTACCTAGCTTCCACTACAATACTGAGGGCTCTAAATCCACAATAGCCACCAAAGTCGTGGTTCAAGAAAACAGCTTACCACCACCTTCTTAAGGTCAGTGAGGAATGAACAATGAGTGTAGGATTTTCTGGCGATGTTCATACATCAGATACATTAGGGACATTTAAGCGACTCTTGGAAAGGCACATGGATGATAGTAAAATGTAGGGTATGCAGGGTAGTTTGATCTTGCAGTAGGATAATAGGTCAGCACAACATCATGGGCCAAAGGGCCTGTACTGTGTTGCACTGTTCTATGTTCTATGCTCTATCATGAAAGAATTAAAATAATACAAATCCACTAGAATGTTCTGGAGTTTTTAATCAATGGTTAGAATTCAAACTTTGTTTCCATTTGAAGTTGTTGAGGCAAATGGTGTGGATGCATTTAAGAGGCAGCTAGATAGACACATGAGGGAGAAAGGAACATGAGCATATGTTAGTAAAGTTACATTAAAAAGGATGGGAACAGGCTTGTGTGGAGCCCATTCTAATTGGATTGAATGGCCTATTTCTGTGCAGCAGTTTCAATGTAACTATGTGGGAGCTCCACAAACAAGCCCCAAGTCCTTACTTCCCCACCCTACTGGACAGCAATGAGGCCACACAGTTTGATTCACTTTCCACACTGACTGAGGCCACAAACTCTAAGAAGGCCTTAACTTACTGGGAGCTCAGGAACAGGTGTAGCCCAATCAACTGCCCATTGCCACACAAAATAGCAATGAAATAAAATGTCTATATATTCTGCTTTAAATGTTGTATGGGGGTTAAATGTTGACCCCAGGATCCTGAGGAGAACTCCACTTCTTTGGTTAGTACCATGAGATTTTAACGTTTCATCTGATAGAAGACAGTATCTCCGACAGTGCAGTAATCCCAGCCCAGATCTTGTGCTCCCTTTTAGACGGGGGTTTAAATCTACAACCGGAGACTCTGAGGAGAGAAGTAGATATAAGTTACGGTTGACAACTATTGAATACGACCCAGTAGCACCCAAGGCCATGCATTTGCCAATTGAGGCTATAGGCAGCCACTGTTGTGGTTTAATCTAGAACTAGGAAACTTGTTCTAATGTACCTTCTCCAAGTTGAATTTAAAATGCAAAAATACCCAGAGACTTCTCAATTATTCTCATAAATCAGTGTACCTTAAATATTACAACAGAATCTGCATTAATTAATTGATTAATAACTGCTGTACAGCTTGGGCTATTCATCAATGTTGCTGTTCCGTATGTATGATTTGTAGAACTGAATGCCTCATCTCGGGCTCTGGGTATCCTATCATCAAGGTAAGATCCCCAATCTCCTGCTGCTAGTGGGAAGCTGCACTTGAGTCGAGTGTAGATCAACAACAATTTGCATTTATGCATTGCCTTTTAATCTAGCAAAGCATGCCAATACCCATCACAGGAGCATAATCGAACAAAATTTGACACCAAGCCACGTAAGAAAAGGTGGCCAAAAGCTTGGGAAAGATGTAGGTTTTAAGGAGGTGCCTTAAAAGAGGGGCAGGATGGAGACGTTTGAGGAAGGAACTGCAGAGCTTGGTGCCTGGACAGCCGAAGGTGTGGCACTACAGATGAAGCAAAGAAAACATGCAAGAATCCTGTAATAGGTCCGAGATGGGATCTCAACACAGCAATGTCGATCTTTCCTCTTAGAAATCCTCCCTTCAGTTATAGCACTCTGCCAAAATCACAGATCAGATGTTATAATGACCAGAATAAATTAAAAGTTTGTGAAGAATAATAGAAATGTTTAAATAAAAATATTTATTTCAAAAAGGCTTGCTTCATTCTCTCCCAAACCTCCTTATCTGAAAAAAAAGCCTAAACTTATTTAGTGTCTTTCATTTTCTCAAGATCTGAAAGTGTGTTACTACCAATTAAGTACTTTTCATGTGTAGTTACCATTATAATGTAGGAAAAACAGCAGTTAGCAAGCTCCCTCAAACTGCAAGGTAATAGTGATCACACTTTCTTTTTGTGATGATGGTTGAGGAATAAATATTGGACAGAGTAGATAACTCCCCTGCCCCTCCTCAAAAAAGTGGAATAGGGTCCTTTTTATTCACCTGAGTTGCTAACCCAAACCTGCGTACAGTTCCTTGACTTACAGTGCTTTGTGCAAATGACATTACTTGACGCAGAGATAGTAGGAACTGCTGATGCTGGAGAATCTGAGCCAACAAGGTGTAGAGCTGGATGAACACAGCAGGCCAAGCAGCATCAGAGGAGCAGGAAAGCTGACGTTTCAGGTCTCGACCCTTCTTCAGAAATGGGGGAGGGGAAGGGGGTTCTGAAATAAATAGGGAGAAAGGGGGAGGTGGATAGAAGATGGATAAAGGAGAAGATAGGTGGAGAGGAGACAGACAGGTCAAGGAGGTGGGGTTGGAGCCAGTAAAGGTGAGTGTAGGTGGGGAGTTAGGGAGGGGATAGGTCGGTCCAGGGAGGATGGACAAGTCAAGGAGGCGGGATGAGGTTAGTAGGTAGGAGATGGGGGTGGGGCTTGAGGTGGGAGGAGTGGATAGGTGGGAGGACAGGTTAGGGAGGCGGGTATGAGCTAGGCTGGTTTTGGGATGCAGTCGGGGGAGGGGAGATTTTGAAGCTTGTGAAGTCGACATTGATACCATTGGGCTGCAGGGTTCCCAAGCGAAATATGAGGTGCTGTTCCTGGCATCATTGTGGTACTGCAGGAGATCCAGGATGGACATGTCGTCCAAGAAGTGGGAGGGGGAGTTGAAATAGTTTGCGACTGGGAGGTGCAATTGTTTGGTACGACCCCGAGCGTAGGTGTTCCACAAAGCGGTCCCCAAGCCTCCGCTTGGTTTCCCTGAGGTAGAGGAGGCCACATCTAGAACAGCGGATACAGTATACCACATTAGCAGATGTGCAGGTGAACATCTGTTTGATGTGGAAGATCTTCTTAGGGCCTGGGATAGGGATAGGGGTGGGGAGGGGATGTGTAGGGGCCGGTGTAGCACTTGCTGCGGTTGCAGGGAAAGGTGCCGGGGGTGGTGGGGCTGATGGGGAGTGTGGAGTGGACAAGGGAGTCATGGAAAGAGTGGTCCCTCCGGAAAGCAGATAAGGGTGGGGAGGGAAAAATGTCTTTGGTGGTGGGGTCGGATTGAAGATGGTGGAAGTGTCGGAGGATGCGCAGCTTGTGGCCAATAGAGTTCCCAACTGCACGCCATATAGAAGGGGGTGTTGCGAATAAATGTCTTGGAAACTTAGACATGGGATGGCAATCATTCAGGAAAGGGTCGCTGTTTAAGGAGAATGGATAGAGTCTTTGAGGAGATGCTTCTCCAGTCATGAGCTGTTTGTCTCCCATCCTTGCTACTGCTAAACTCTCTGAGCCCCTCAGTACTAACCTTCATTCCTCATTTACCCTGCCCATTGATCCTCCAGTCACAGCCTGTTGTGTGAGAAAGTTGTGGGGGGAGAAGAGGGGAAGCTACAAAGGGTGGAGGGGTGAAAAGGCGAGCTGCAGGGGGAGAAGGAAGCTGCAAGTGGAAAGAGAAAACACTTTTTTTTAACCTGTGAGTAAAAGCATAACTCAGCTAACTAGGACCCAAGAAAATTTGAAATCACTGAGGTAATGAATTCCTTGCCAATGAGTGTGGAATCTCAAGCTTGAAGGGTGCATACACTTGGGGCCTATCACAAAGGGAGAAATATAATGGACACTCGCTTGTTAAGTTCAAAACTAAGATACAATAAGAATGATACCAACTACATGTTTAAAATCTTACAGCATTATATATGTGTGATGGTGGCTTCCAATCCATGGAAGATGAGTTTAGGATGATGGCTTTTTGTGTGTAGAAATGTGTGCCAGATATTTTAGAAAATAAAACTGCTAACTTCAACCTATCATCTTGTACCAATTTAAACACTGTGGTGTTGAAGAAATTAATGCTTTACTTGTATGTTGCACCTTTGCTTTTAATTGTTGGGGGTTGGGTTTTTGATAATTGAGGATATTTATGAATTCTACTTTAGTGTGCTTTCAAATGCCGTGTATGTCAACACAAATACCAAAGGTATTGTTAATGCATGATGGCATCACCTAATAAAAAAGTTAGAGAATTAAAAAGGAAGCCCTAAAAATCAATGTGGCCTCTAGAAAATCTCAAGACAAGCCCTTTTGAGAAAAAAGTTCTATTTTGTACCTTGATTCCAAAACCTTGGATTGTCCTCGTGGCTCTAGAAATTAAAAACAAATGCCTCCAGCATTGAGAGTAAACCCAGGAGGACATATTGAGGGAGGTTTTTAAAAAATTGTTCATTTAGATTAGTGATAAAAGGTATTGGTGACCACAAGTGATGGGACAGAGGCCATTTCAAACTGTTTGGGTGATTCTTGACGTAAGTCAATCAGGTGACAAATGTCTGTTTCACAGAAGTGCTTCAACGCAGAAAGCGATCATTTAGTGCATGTCTGCCCCTTCAAATAAGCGTCATTACCTACTACCAATTTCCTGTTTGTTCTCCCCACATAATTTGATTTCTCGAGCACAGGATGGACGTGCTGAGTGACCAATGATGGGACTGTTGTGGGCTGTGGGGAATGGGATGCAGGTAGAAGTGAGTTGTGGGTCATGTGATGAAGTGTTGAGGAACATGGCCAATTAGAATTGGGTATGCATGTGTACCTTTGTGTCTTGCCTGCCAAACGTGTCACCAACCAACTCTAGTGTCCTTGAATTGTAGATTTTGATCATTTCAATTGAGCTCCAAAGTCATAAAGATCACATTCCTTTCAAGTGAACTCCTGAGCTTCAGTGGATTCCGTTTGACCTTGTAGCCTTCTATACCGAGACAGTGCGTATGGTGTCTAATCTAATGATCGCTCCGTTAGGCAGGCAGTCTGAGGCAAGCAGATGCGATAAGAAAATTAAAGCTTTCAGACAGCCTCTCTGGTGAAAACAAAACTAATTTTTTGGCTGCAGGGTAATGATGACGGTTTTTGTTTATTTGACTGGGAAATGCACTCTCATTAATATTTTCTCACAGCAGGAGCAAGATGGAAACTTGTACTGAGAGCTTAAAAGCTAAAAATAAATGCCAAGATTGGAACTAGCTCTTCTGCACAAGCGAGACCACCTGCATAGATGGCCCTGGGCTTAGCTCGTTCCTCATGTTTGCGTTCCTCATGTTTGGTATAACATGGGAATCCTAAGGTTTACAATTCATGACTGACATATTCCTGAAGGTTGTAACACGTGATCACCTGCTTCCAAACGTTTCTTCCCCTATGTCTAACTTTGCCACACCCCACCTTCCCAGGCCCAGTTGGAAAGTGAATAGATCTTTTGTTACCCAATTAGATGATTGTACACTGCCAATCAAACAGCTATTGTTTCTTTCATCCCCAATGTCTTTGACTTTTGAATATTAGTTACAAAATGTTTCTTTTTTTTTAAATAAAAAAATATTTTTCTCTAATGCCCTTAAGATTTGGTCCAGGCTTTTTTACTTGGAGTAATGACCTGGAAATTAGTCTTCAATTCGTAGGGATCCTAGCGTAGTTCTGGAGGTCTGGCAATTGTAGGGAGTCCTGGGATCTCGAGTTGACTGTAGGTTAAATTTGATGGCAACGAGCTTGCTTGAAGTTGGAAAGTACCAGTTGGTGTTGAAGCTTGTGCAGGATTGTCCAGGAAGGCAAGGTTGGAAGATCAGGTGACCTCAGATGAGAGTGTTGGCGTGGGATAATTGGAACTGAGATGCAATGCAGCAAAACCTCCAGGAATGTTGACCTCCCTGCTTGTTCACTTACACATGGACAATACAATGGCATTCTACTGACAGTTGGCATGAATATCTTGGCTCAAATAACCAATTTCTCCTGGGAGTTTCCATGAGCTTCTCCCAACTGGTGAACTTAAATTTTGCAAAAGATTAGAATGCCAGACTTGATGAGGTTTTCACTCATCTTCCACTGGAGTTATGACAATAAATTCATAAAAATAACTCTGAGGAGTTTGTTGGAGGTGATGTTGGAGGCCAGTTAGATTTGTCCCTTTGAACACAATCAATTTTTCATAGAATCTTGCAGCACAGGAGTCAATTTTTGACCATTTCTGTGCGGCTCTTTGAACGTGATACTCACATATCCAACTTCATTTGCTCTATCACCACAGCCTAGCAAATCTTTCCTTTCAAATGTCTAAGTGTCTTCTGGAAGTTAAGTTTGCTTCCAACATCTTTTTAGGAATGCATTCCAGATCACAGCTTTTTGCAAAGTTTTAAGAAAAATCCTCCTCTTTTTACTGTTTGTTGTGTTAATTCTGTATTCTGTGGTTAATGGCATATGAACAAAGAGCAGGAGTAGAGTATGCCATTCAGTCCATCAAGCATACTTTGCTATTCAATACATTCATAGTTGATCCGATTATAATCTGAAATCCTCAGTCCCACCTACCCTCTAATCTTTCAGCTCCCTGCTAAACAAGAATCTATCTACTACTGCCTTGAAAATGTTCAAGCACCATGGGTACCAGCTTCCACCACTTTTTCAGGAAGAGAGTGCTGAACACTTATGATCCTCTGGGAGAATTTCACCTCTTCTGTTTTAAGTGGGCGAGCTTTGACTTCTGAACAGTGACCTCTAGTTCTAAATTCTCCACAAGAGGAGATTCCCTTTCCACATCTACCCTGTCAAGCTCCCTCAGGCTCTTGCATGTTTCAATCCAATTGCCTGTTTCTCTACCAAGCTCCAGCAGATACAAGCCTAGACTGCCCAACCTGCAAACAGTTTAGCCATTTATGTCATATCCAAACCTTCCATTGATTTGAATACCTGCTGTTAAGTCTCTCTATCCTCTGTTCTGCACTTTTAGAACATTTTCAGTTTCTCCATGTAACTGAATTCCCTCATCCCAGGTATAATTTTGATAGACTTATTCCACATCCTTTCCAAGGCCTGGATATGATTTCTAAATATGGCGTACACCATATTCTATGGATTATAAAGAGATAGCATAACATCCTAGCTTTCATACTCTACTCCTCAATTTACTGCCCAAATCCCATGCAGACCTTTTTCAAAACAGCCTGATCAATTTATCTCGTCACCTCTTGAGTGCTCATGTGTGATGGAGAATTCGGAAAGATACCATTATTATACCATGCGCCAGTAGATACTTTGTCTTTGTGCATCTCAGTAGAAAAGAGGAGGGGAAAAATTTCTCAATTCCATTGCTACTGATCATTATCCAATGAGCAACTTGCTGCAAAGTACCTGGAAGTTTATGTCAGATGAAGATAGGTTCATTTATCATAGTTCATTTAAAGTCAACTCCAGTTGTGGCTAGAGGCCAAATTATGGTAATTTTTACAATCAATTCAAGCCAAATATAAGAATAATAAAAAAAATACAGAAAAGGTTTAGTGGGGCACAAAGGATAATTGAAAGGAAAGCTAAAGATTAAAAAAAAAACTTCAGATGAATATTCACTGTTAACAGCACCATCATTGATTCACCTAGCAGACATAAAAGTGAAGCTCCACACAGTTGAATGACCTGCTGGATTCCACAGTGTAAAAAAGGTGACACAATGTGGGAGAAATTTCACAGATTCCCTGTTACACATCCCTCCAGATGCTTACTTCCATTGAAATCAGGAAAATAATATTAAGGATACTTCAACTTAAAGTTCACACTCCGAGACCATGTGGGCACGAGCATTCCATACCATCAATGTGAGGAAGGTGTACCAATTCAAACAATCCTGCCCTCACTGAAGGACTTATTTTTAAGCTTTGCTGCTGTCATGCTTCCTCCAGCCACTCTCTCTATAATTTTCCCCAGGAATGTGTCCCAAATCTGTGGCTTTCTGCAACCTTACAATCCTCCCATGCCTCTGTTTTCCAACTCTTGCATCTTCCTCGCTGGTGGAAGAGGCTCACAGCCGTGTACCAACCATTAAGTTTACCTGCACAGGTGATTGAGAGGCACCCTCCTTAAAGGGGACAACCAGCCTTAAGTCAAGTTAGCTACAGACCTGCTGGTGTACCCCTTGGCCCCCAAGCTTTTAACCAGCGCATAGAAAGAAAGGAGTCCAACATCTCATCATCAGTCCTTAGGTTTGGTCTAAATGTTTTTCCACTTAATCTTCAGTCCAAAGTTCTTTGACTGGCTGCATTCATCTTGGAAGTAGTGTTCAAATTAATTCAAATCCTTGGCATTACTCCCAGTATTTTTAGATTAATTTGTGTCCTGTACCCATCCGCCGGAGTCTATCTTGAGCCTGTGTCAAGTTCTGTGTATTGACATCACTTGACTGGGACCAGCATTTGGGAATTTTTAATGTAATGTACTACCTGCAATATACCCAAAGCTATCTGACTAATCTAATCATTGTATTCTTCAGCAGGGTCATTGTGCAAATGCAATAGCAGTTTTACAGTTGATCAAAGCTTCAGTATATGAAGTGATCTGTCCTTTCTTCTAAAGATAGTTAAAGGGGCCTCAAGTTTATTTCCAGAAGTAATCATACTTTCCTTAGGTAATTACGGGTTAAGCCAAGATAGAGTAAAGTTGAAAATTGAATGTTGAGCATTATTCATCACTGAAATGCTTCTGATATGTCCATATGTTAAAATCTTCTGCAGTTGCTTTCATTGTGCAGTCGTCATAAAGTTTGATTTTTGCCAGTCATAAAGGCCAGTGTGAAAGCTATGGATGAGAATGGTCTCAGTGTAACTATCTACCTGATGCTGAACTCCATCAAATTTATTGTATTCCACCTAATGAGCATTTTCTTTGTCTGTGCACCTTCATTCCCTAATGGGGTAGCTGTGTTCCATTGGAAAGCTCCTGCTTCTGAGACAGAAGGTTGTCTGTTCCAGTCCAATTCTCAATTTTGAGTATACAATGTACATTGTGTTGTGACCCTGATGGGAGAGTGTGTTGGTAATGAAGCCCCATTGCTCCACAGGTCATTACAAATGTATAAATGACCAAATGAATTAGTAAGATGGAATATTTACCTGACTTTGCTATCTAAGATAGAAGGAACCCCCACTAGGTTTCTTCAAGAAATAAAAAACTTATTTGCTGTAAAGAAATTTCTCTTTCAACAATTAGAAAATGGATTTTTAACCATGACTTGATAAACTTAAATTAGCTCCTTTTTAAACTGTTAATTCGCAGATAGGACAGACAAGATAGACTTGTAGAAATGTGGTAGATAACATCAACAAAATGCAACAAATTCTGTGGATCAAGAGTCCAAACTGTGGGAATAAAGTGACTTTCTCAGATGTCTTTTGTATTCTGGTGAATATATCACATTGCTATTGACCGCAGAACAGTAGAAAATCCTAAATGTGGAAGCTGTTCAGTTGGACCTAGGTCTTTGAGTCAGAGGTTCATGCTCCTCAGCCGTCCCACATGGTCTCATTTCTTCTCCAAACCAACTCCTGTTCCCCACCCACTCTTCAGCTCTCGATGCCAATCCAATGTCAACTCTAAAGGCAAAACTGAGGCGATGATAAAATAAATTAATTGTGCAAAAATCTAACAAAGCACCCACTCAACTTAATGAAAAAAACTTGTTCTAGAAGAACTGAAGGTTTTTAAATCTGAAGTGATTATTCTGTTATAAAATCAAACAAACCTCTGTTCATACCCCACTTCAATAACAACTAAATCTTTAATTGTCTCTTTAAGCCATCAAACTGAACTTATGAGTTGCTACTAAGCTAATTGGAACTTTTGAAGCTCAGCCAAATGTTGATCATGACATAATAATAGTCCTCAGAGAAATGTGAATAAGTACTGCATGAAGAGATGCTCTACCAACTGGTCTGCTAATTGAAGCAGTCCAGCATAATGTTTGTTTAAAATAACCCCTGACCACTTGCATCTTATTTTCTTTTCATGGTTTAAAATTCTGAGGATTTAAAAAAAAATTTAACCGTATAACAATTAAACAGACATTATCCACTCTTCAAGAGTGTTAATGTCTACTCCATTGCTTTATGACTTCTGTACTGCTAATTAAGGCCCTTGCAGGATTCAGAATGGGGTCTGTAAGAGTTTGCCTCTTTTTCAAATGGCCCTGATGAGTTCTGCTTTCCCTCATGTCAGTCATGCTCCACTGCCATTCCACTCCTGACATTTAGAAATGGGGTGAGACTTCTTTATCCAGTTCCCTGCAAAGGTCCCAGATTCTGTGAACACAGGCCAACACTGGGTGTTCCACAGGTCCACTGAACCATTTTGGTATCCTTTATTTTTCTTTCCTGTTTCAAATGGTGGTACTCTCTGTCCTCTCAGGTGGACATTAAAGATCCCATGTCCACCATTCAAAGAACATATAATATCTGTAGAGTTGTCTCTGCTAGTCAAAAACATGCCAAGGACTTGAAAAATTCCAGCTATTTAGATTTCCTCTTGGACACCACCAGCCACTTCAGTTTCTGATGCCAAATGTTCTTTATTGAGAGTTTAAATTTCACAGCTCTCCCTGTGAATACAGCCAATGCATTAGCTCTCTTTTTGCTCCATAGATGTCTCCATGTTTATTTCAAGAACAAGACACCCATGAATGGTACTAACTGAGCCCCCCAACCCTCATGATAAGGTTGCAGGATTCCTTTTTCTCAATAATATCAGTTACATAAAATACCTCACCAGATTGCAGCCCTGACCTGTCCAAGAAATAGGAGCAAGAGTAGGCCATTCAGTCAGCCAGTCAATAGGATCTTCCGTGATCTGATTGTGGTCTTAACTCCATCTTCCTGTCTGTCCCCAATAATACTAGCTCCCTTGTAGATCAAAAATCTGTCTAACTGAGCCTTGAATATATTCAATAATCCAGCTTCCACAGCACAGAAAGACAGAATTCAAAAAACTAGCAACCCATCGAGAGAAGAAATTCCTCTTCATCTCCATCTTAAATGGATAATCCCTTGCCTATCAACTGCCATAGCCCAAACTCAGCACTGCTTGGAATACCGAGCTGCTAGCTGATCCATTTAGCTGGCAACGTTCTACGGCAGGACTTAATTCCCCTCGGGATGGGGGCAGTAGTCTCACCCAGAGCCAGTTTGTGCTCTACTGAGCGTAAAATAGCTGCAGAGTAGCTGGCTCTTGATAGTGAAGGTTCCTCACAAATGTTTCAGTCGATGTGGCAGGGAAGATGCCCCTCTGTTAGATCCAGCTCTGTATATGCTGCACTGGCATTTTCTGTCAATAACGTCTTGGAAATCCCTTCTATAAATTTATTGATGGCCTTATTGCACTGGAGTTGCACCGTGTTTGAGCTGAGAATGGAACATTCCCCATTTTGGAAGCTCAGCTTGAGCTCATTTGTGATGTTGGCCACCTTCACCATACTGAAACTCTCACTCATGCGTTTGTTGAAACTCAGCTATTTCAATGCTGTCCAGGCCAACGTCCTATTTATCACCATTCTTCATACCACTACCCCACCATAAACCTGAGCTGATTCAAAACTCTTCAAAAATCTTAACTCTCACCAAATCCCCTGCATTCATTGAACTACGTTGGCTCTTCGACCAGCAACACTTTGATTTTAAAATGCTCATTCTCATGTTAAAATCATTCTGGGGCCTCACCCTCCTCTGTGTTGCTGTAACTCCCTCCAGTTCTCCGTGGCTAAGGGAAAATAGCAAGGGAGCAGGACTATTTGGACAGTTCATTCAGAGAACCAGCACTAGTGTGATGAGCTGAATGGCCTCCTTCTGTTCAGCAAACTTCTGATACGTGACATTCTGACTCTGTAAGCAGGTTAATTGAAGTCTGCACTCCATCCTCTCTGCCTCACTATTGATACGTGGGTTTAGATCAGAATGTCAACAATTACTTCTTTAGACAGGCTTATTTGAAAATTGCATGCTTTGTGATCCAGCTTGTTGTATGTAAATATTCATTTCAAATAATTTGCAGTATCACATGATATTGTGCAGTTTTGCTCCTTTAACAAAAGGCAAGGAGCAATCTGCACCTGAAAGTTTCACTTGAAGCTGCAGTGCACTACTGTGCCAGCACAATTCAAATACTTGCATTACTGAATGTAGTAGTTCCAACCGATAGACCCCTTTGTTGAGGGAGACTCTACTTCAACAACAGCTTCAAGGCTTTCAATCTTGATATTTTAGCAATTTTTCAAAACTTTTAAGAGTTTTCGTTTTAAAAAGGAGGATAAAAGAATCGGATAAAATATTACACATGGGCGGTTTAACCATCAGACTGTAGCTCATATAGTGCAGTTTCTCAAAGTGTGATGTCAAACTTGGAATTCCAATCTAAAGAAACAAATAGGAAATAATTTTTAAAAACTTTATCAAGAGTTCAATGGAATACCCAAAAACAGGGTGTGAAAATCAATGAAGAACAAATGAGCACGTAATTTCTCAGTAAATTTATGCAAAAATGCAGTTTCAAGTGCACACTGATCATGGAGATCTAGCACTGGCTATCTCGGAGTTAACCACAACAGTTTTGAGTTGCCTAAAAGTATTCAATAGTTTGGTACACTGGTAGGCAATCTAGAGCAAGGGGACAAATTTTAACATTAGAGCTAGGCTGCTTAGGACCGAGATCAGAAAGCATTTTACATTCAAAACATTTAGGAAATTTCAGACCAAAAAGGCTGCGGATCGTCGGTGTTAACAGAAATGTTCAAGACTAAAATCAGCTGGTTTTTATTACATAAGAATGTCAGGGATATAAAGCACAGGATGGTGAATTAAGTTGAAATATAGATGAGCCGTGATTTCATAGGGGTGACAGATCAGGTTTGTAGGGATGAATAGCTGACTCCTGTCAATGAATTTCAGGCAACGAAACGTCTGAGTGAAGCTCTTTGAGACATCTTGGTGTCCAGGTTACCATATATATACCAGTATATATTCCCAGAACTGTTTCCAGTGGCCAGAGGGTTAGTAACCAGAGAACATTGATTTAAGGTAATTGAGAAAAGAGCCAGTGTTTGCACAGTGAGTTGTTGTTAAATGCACTGCCTGAAAGGCTAAGACAACAAGATTCAATAATAATTTTCTAAAATGAATTGGGGGAACACTTGAAATAGGAGAATGAGCAATCAAGAGGGAATGATGGGAGAATCCTTTGGTCATCTAATCTGTACGATTCACTGCTGAGAGAAATTGTGCTTTGCAAATGTTCAGCTAAGGCTATTTAGAAAAGGAAAAGCAAGTATATAAGCTTTCAAAGGAAATAAATTGTATATTTCTGGAAGATGGTAAGTGGGACTAGTTAGATATCTCTTTCAGCATGAAATCATCATCCTCCATATAGTGATTGGTGCATTCACATTGTCCTAACCATTCTGCTGGACTTCTGAAAATACCACCATGAGGAGGGAACAACGTACATAGTAATGGAATGTTTAAAGGAAATTGTCAAAGCTGTGTGATATCTGTGTGTCTCTTGTAAGTAAGGCTAATCAAAACTGGAACCTGGAGCCCAACAGCATTATCATGGAGTTTTCAAGCATTGCAATTAATCTCCCAGGGCTGGGATTACAGTCAGCCTCTGGATTTGGAGCATCAGGAGCTCCAGAACAATGGTATATCCAGAATTTTGTGCGGGGCAGGTGGGAGAGAGAGAGAGAGAGAGAGGGGAAGGAGTTGGATTTATGTTGGAACAGTCAGATGAGAGGAGGGGACACCTGGTTTGGTGGGTTGAAAATGGATGCTGGCTATTTCATACATTTTGGAATTCCTTTCTTAAATCTCTCTGCTTCTCTCTTTAAGATGTTCCTTCATACCTACTTCATTGACCACCTGCCCTGCACTTTTCTGGGCTCAACTGTTTCATAATGCTTCTGTGAAGCACTTTGGGACTTACATTTGTACATTACAGGCGTGATACAAGTGTGGGCTGTTTCGGTCATCATATCAATATCCTTGAGGGCAGATCCCTCACCTCATTATTGCAGGGTCTGGTCAGAGACTGTACAAAGCCACTTCACACTGCAGAGGGACAAGGTCATTGGCCAGCGTTGGATTTAAAATGTTATCGCTGTAGCAGGACAGTGGGCCCTTTCATTTGTGCCAGACCCCAACATTGCCTTTTAAATACAGTTAAAAAAGTGTATCACTGAGGATTTGAAGATGTATGTCTTCCACAATGAATGTAACTGTCTCTCCTCATCAGTAATCTGGAGTTCCTCTGTACACACACAATCTGATATAAAGCAGTGCAGAGACAGTGCTAGAAAGATTGGGCAGGATTTAAGACTATGACTAGAATATGTCCCAGCTCTCATCAATCTCTATGTCCACCCACCAAATCCTCCACCTGAACAGATGTCTTCCCACAGCACCGTTCTCTGCCCTGCACTCCCACTCCAACTCTCAAACCTTAATATCTCCATTTGAACTTGTTTATCAGTGAGTTGGGATGGGGTTTGCTGTTTTCAGGCTGGCATGCAAGGAAGTAATTTTTATTGTTCTTTTAATTGTAACTTGTTGAACAATATTCTTTTCTCAAAAACTTGCTCTCTCTGATATCTCCTCTAAATTAACTGTTTCTTTGAATAGATTTTTATGCCGTTGCATGAGTCGCACTATAAATTCACTGGAGGTTCTTGAACATATTATGATGATGTGCAGGAATGGCAGTTCAATAAAAATAAAACTTGAAATTTCAAGATTCCAACAAAGGAGGTGAAGGTTTGCTGTGATTGCTTATGTTCATTTGTACCCCCTTTAAGTTTGGATATATTCTAATGAGATTGGGAATTGCGTTGGCAGAAATAACATTTGCAAAATGAACATGATATTGGATGCAATTTCTATGTTATGTACTAGGTAGAAACTATACGGCACAGATCTGTCTACTTAATGAACTTGTATTTAACAGCAGACTGTCAAAAGCACCCACAATTACATGCCATTTCTCTGCACTGAAACAATTCCAAACTCGGGTACAATGGCGTGCATTGTACAATTACAGCATTATGGGATGGACAAGTAAAGAAAGAAATCTCAGAAGTCAGTAATGGGATGTACTTGCCTGGCATTAACTTGTGGCTAAATGACAAGTGGCATGACCGGTGCCAGCTCACTTCTGTCACCTGTCATTCATAAGCCCGAACACAAAATATCATCCCAAACATAATTTAAAGGGGTGCAGGCCTGAATTCACAGATACAAGCTCCAGTAAAGGGGCCCAGGTGAAATCACATGCAGCACTTCAAAGCTTTATCAATGTTGAAAATGTTATTTGTAGGAATTTACTCTTAAACGGTGACATTCCTTTAAAATCGGGCTGTTGGTCCTACTTTGCACATGGCTCACTAGGCTGGCTGCTAGTCAAGGCCAAAGCTGTGCAGGGCTGAGGTAAGTTATTCACAAGACCGTGGGACAAACAGACATCCATTCTCAGTACCAAGCTGGATAATCTTGTGTAATCAGAACTTCAGAATGTTGCCTCTTGGATCTCAGTAAAGCTTTTAACAATGGGTGCATGAAATAGTTGCACTGAGTCCATTTTAATCTGTTAGATAACCAGTGCAATCATAGAGTTTGATCTTTTAGTTTGGTCTTTGGAGAAAAATGTAACAGTAGGGGGAAACACAAACTGCTGAGAGTCTCACACTTGCAGTGGTCGGAGTGATTTGAGTGTATCAGACAACATGAAAGAGAATTGCCAGCAATTCTTGATCGACAGCTCGCTGATGTTGAGTGCAATACTAACAGCTAACTTAAAGAAATGCCTGGAGGCCAAGTTGGAATATACTTTGAAGGGTAAGTATTCAAACAGGTTGTTTCTGCCTGAAAATTCAAGCTCCTGTTTCAACACTGAATAGAGAGTCCTGAAACAGAGAGGAGCTGAAATCTCAGAGCCGTGTCAATCTAAGGACTGAGGTATTGACTGAGAATATTGTAATTGAAAAGTGAAAAATGCTGAAAGATCCACACACAATGTCCTATTTAATAGTAGCCCACATATGTATTATGGTATATAATTGAAGCACATCCAGCAACCACAGTAAACTTGAAGTGAAAAGGCAAATATGCAGAACTCTGTTATTGATAGATCACAGAATTGCTAACTGCTTGTGCTTTTACACATGTAATCATTAGCAATGTAATAAAATTTACCTGCAAAACTCACCAAGGAACTGATCCT
Organism: Rhincodon typus; assembly: GCF_021869965.1. Classification (NCBI taxonomy): domain Eukaryota; kingdom Metazoa; phylum Chordata; class Chondrichthyes; order Orectolobiformes; family Rhincodontidae; genus Rhincodon; species Rhincodon typus. The sequence continues at coordinate 16,325,915 of NC_063358.1, read as the reverse complement.
GCAGAGTGAATGTGGATTGTGCTGACTATCAGTTTTTATCGTTGATGTAAAAAGTGTTTTTTTATTCCCTTAATTGCAGATGAGATGAGAAGAATTGTTTTGCAAAACCACTTTCTTGTGAAGACCAAGATTCGTAGGTGGTGATAATTGGAATACATAATAAGTGGTTGATTGAACAAACTTCAATTCAGAATTGTGTTTGGTTGAATTAATAAATCATTTTTGCAAAACAATTGGCATGTGAAATCAGGAAGCACTTCTTCAATTAATCTGGAGCTCTCTTTCCCAAAAAAAGGTGCAAGTGTTGGAGGTCAGTTAAAACTTTTAACACAGTGGTTGATTTTTGTTTTGAAATAATGTTAAGGCAAGTAAATAGAGTTGAGTCAATGATCAGCTGTAAGCTAACTGTACGGTAGAATGAATTAGCTCAGGTGGTTAAATGGTCTACTTCTTTCTTTCTTTTCATAATTATTACTTTTTATTTTTCTTATTCCAGGGCTCCTGTTTCGGGAGTGTAAATACCACATTTTGACATCAAATCCTGTATCTGCAAAACCTCCAGTTCAATGTGTGTTAGCTTTCACCAAATCCCATCTGTACCATAACTTGACTTTGGTCACACCTGCTCCCTACAGTGCATTTCGTCATTCTTCTGACCAACCCAAACTGGGCTTTAAGTGCCAAGTCTAATCCAATGACAAGGCCATATAATTCCGTCTCCCTAATGCTGCCTGTCTCTACCCGCTTTTTGCCCATCCAATGTCTCTGAAAGCTTCATCCAAACTACATCACTTCCAGACTTAATTTCTTCAGTACTATCTTCAATTATATCATGAATTGAGGCAATATAATAGTATATCTTAATATTATGTTATCTAGTTTAAAGCCCTATACACCCATTTTCCCAGTTCTCGCCAACCTCTTGACAGTTCCTGATCTCCCGGCACATTGAATTCTGAAAGCCCACTGACATTTTGCCCTCTACCATTTCACCTGCTTAAGGGTTCTCACTTAACCTTTCTGCCTTGCCATCTCACTGCCTGCCTTCCTTCAAAAGCCCCTCAAAATCTATTTGTTGGCCATGACAAGTCAAACTGTTCTGGCCTGACCTGACATTCAATTAGATTGTTGTGAATTATTCAGGGAAGTTTATTGTGTTACAGTCTCTATCATTCCATATCTAAACAAGGTGAAATCATTGATTAAATCCAAATTGGTAACTCACCTGCAGCCGTCTTTGCAGCGCATATAATTGTATACCCTTCAATTATATTCTAGCTTGTAACTCGCTCCCATTTATCTGTTATTCAAAATATAGGACAAGTTTAAAATTTAAAATTTACTTTTATATATTATGTTGTGTATGACTGCAATCGGTTTTGTCCAGGAAACCCTGACTATTATGAAGAAATACATTGTTAAAGTGGGAGTGGGTACTTCTCCAGTCTTTAGATTATCTGCCTAAAAATGCCTTTGATCTGAATGTGACATGTTGATTCAGCAAGCTGCTCACTTGTTGCTTACCCTTTGAGAACCCAAGTCTTAGCCTTGTGCTTGATAATATTTGAGGCTATAATTAATCTCACATATTTACGCTGCTGAAATGAGATATATAACGAGAATGAAATATTCAGGTTGTAGTTTGCAAAATTCCTGGTATTCCAAGACTTAGTTGTTTATTTCAGCTATACATTCTCTGAATACAAGGTAGTAATAAGTTCAAAAATAAAATGGTGACAAGATATTATTTTTGTCAGGTACTGATCCAATAAGTTTTCCCACTATTTGTCCAGATACATGCAGACAGGAGTCTGCTAGCTTCTGCTAGAATGAACCTGAATTTAAATTGTCTCTTCTGTGACCTTGGGAGACAATTCAGTACTTCCAAAGCGTAACCACTATTGTCATGTAGGTAAAAAATAGCCACTATTCCAGACCGCACCTGGAGAATTGTATACAGTTTTAGTCTCCCTACCTTAGAAACAATATATTTGTTATAGAGGGTGTGCAACAAAGATTCATTTGGCTGATGCTGCATGTGATAGAACTGTCATATGTGTAAAAATTATTTCAACTGAGCCTGTATTCACTTGAGAGTAGAAGAATGGGGGTGAATCTGAATGAAACGTATAAAATTCCAACAGGGCTAGAAAGACGCGATGCAGGAAAGGTGTTTCTTCTGATTGGAAAGTTTGGAACCAGGGGGTCACAGTCTCTCTGGATATAGGGTAGGCCATCTGGAACTGAGATGTGAAAACTGTTCTTTACTCATTTTGGGTGACCTCGAGAATTTGCTGCCCCAGTGGCTGTGGACGCTGTGTTACTAAGTATATTCAAGAAAGACATTGATTTTTTTTTAGATATTGAAGTCACCAAGAAGTATGGAAAGAGAGTGGGAATACGGCATTGAGGTAGAGGATCAGCCAAGATCATGTTGAATGGCAAAGCGTGGCTTGGCCTACTTTGCTCCCAGTTTCTGTGTTTGAATTCAATATAGTTGCATAATATAGCTCATTTACAAAATACAAATGCATACAAACCATAATCTGTTTTGTGATGTTGCTTAAAGATAAAAATTGACTGGAATGTTAGGGCGACAGCCCTGTTTTTCATTAAATCAATGCAATTAATTCTCTGTGCCTACCAGAGAGAGCAGTTTGGGCCTCTTCTAACAGACTGCACATCTGACATGCAACACTTCATCAGTACAGAGTGTCATCCTAGGTTTTATAGATTAGGTCTGTAATCTTCTAAATCTCTGGATTAGGATTTGAGCTCCAAACTGAGAGAGCTGTCTGTTGTGTTATCACATTTGGAGTGATGTCCTTTTAAGAAGCTCAAAATGCAAATGAACCTACCCGATCTCTGCTGTGTAGCATGCAAAGCATAGACTGCGTCTGGAGGTTATTGTACTGTTTACATTCGTTTAATTGTAAATAAACCCACCAGAGAACCTCAAGTACACAAAATCCATGAAATCTATTGTTACATTTTAGACAATGCAAGAATATTATTGTACTACCAACTGAACCATGTATCTCATCGACATAACACAGTGTGGAGCTGGCCGGACAGCATCAGAGGAATAGGAAAGTTGACGTTTCGGGTCGGGACCCTCCTTCAGAAATGGGGGAGGGGGAAGGGAGCAAAGAAATAAATAGAGAGAGGAGGAGTGGGGCTGGGGAAGGTAAGTGGGATGGTGATAGGTGAGTGCAGGTAGGGAGTGGTGGGGATTGGTCAGTGAGGTGGGAGGGGTGGATAGGTGGGAGAGAAGATGGACAGGTTGTGTCAGGTCAAGGAGGCGGGGATGAGAGGGAGGGTTGGTCATGGGATGAGGCTGGGGGTGGGGAGATTTTGAAACTGGTAAAATCCACGTTTCGGCCATTGGGTTGTAGGCTCCCAAGGCGGAATATGAGGTGCTGCTCCTCCAGTTTGCAGGTGGCGTCATTGTGACACTGGAGGAGGCCCAGAACGGATATGTCACTCAGAGTGGGCGGGGGAGTTGAAATGGTTCGCGACTGGAAGATGTTGTTGTTTGTCATGAACAGAGCGCAGGCGCTCTACAAAACGGTCTCTGAGCCTCCGCTTGGTCTCACCAATGTAGAGGAGGCCACATTGGGAGCAGCGGATGTAATAGACCATATTGACGGATGTGCAGGATGTCTAATGTGGAAGGTTTCTTTTGTGCCAGATGTGCGGGAGTCGAATGCCCCATCTTGGGAGCAGATGCGGCGGAGGCAGAGGAATTGGAAATAGGGGGTTGCGGGAGTAGAACACCCTATCTTGGGAGCCGACGTGGTTCTGCACTGGTGATCAAAAATGCTCTCAACTGCATATCTTGCGTTTCCCGCACCTCTGCCCTCACATCCCCAAGAAAAATAAAGACAGAATCCCCTTTGTCCTCCCATATCACCACACCAACCTCCGTATCCAATGTATCATTCTCCGCCACTTCCGCCACCTACAGTCTGACTCCTAGACCAAAGATATATTTCCCTCCCCACCCCTATCTGCCTTTTGTAGGGACCACTCTCTCCGCAACTCCCTCATCCGCTCCACACTCCCCACTAATCCCACCTGGCACCTTTCCCTGCAACCGCAGGAAATGCTACACCTGCCCCTACACCACCACCTCCCCCCCCAACCTCCACTCAAGGCACCAAACAAACCTTTCACATCATACAGGGGTTCACTTGCACATCCATCAACGTCGTCTACTGCATCCACAGTTCTTACTATCTCTCTTATTGACATGCCTGGTTCTCATGTGTTTCTCTCATGCCTGTAACTCCAGCAGGTGGATACTCTAGGCACCCCCTTCGCTGGTTGGCACTGACACTATCAGTCATGCTAATTGAGCACTCCCCCTCCTGTTCATTCCTTACATTGCATGTATCTGATGTGAAATGTTTGAGTTGTGTAGCTTGACATCAAGAGCAACAACTTCCATTGCAGCATCATAAATATTAGATAACTGTCTGCCAAGGTGCTTCAGGGAGTATTGTCAGATATTAAGGTTTAAGCAGCATATAAGGGAACAGAGAGATGTTCTTTCTTGATAATTTTCTAACAGCAATTTATTTTATCTGTTGATCATCTCTGACCCTTTTGAAGACAATGCTGTCATTCGTACAATTTGATGGTCAGAATAACATAGTCATATAATGATTTGGGGGCAGTCTCCTAGTGTGAAGCTAATGTGGGTAATGGTGGGCTACTCTATACCTAACCCAAGCTGTAACTTGCCCTGGGAATGTTTGATGATTACACTGGAGACCTGAAATAGAAATGTTCACATCAGCATTGCATTTGCGCCCTTGAATAATTCAGGCATTAAACAATGGGAATGTTTTATCGCCATGTTTTAGGGGGAGGCAATGGCCTAATCGTATTATCACTGGACTGTTAATCCAGAGCCTAGGTAATATTCTGAGGACACAGCTTCAAATCCTGCCACAGCTGATGGTGAAATCTGAATTCAAAAATATCTCTGGAATTAGTATCCTGATGACCATGAATCCATTGTTGATTGTCAGAAAAACGCACCTGATTCAGTAATGTCCTTTAGGGAAGGAAATTGCCATCATTACCTGGTCTGGCCTACATGTGACTCCAGACCCACAGCAATGTGGTTGACTCTTAACTGCCCTCTGGGATGGGCAATAAATGCAGGCCTGGCCAGCAATACCCTCATCCCATGAATGAATAAAACAAAAGCCTGGGAGATTCCACTCTTTTTAGATAAGTAATGTGCTACATTGTGCAATATAGGAATATTAAAAGAATTGCAGATTGAAATTCAAAAACTACTTGCATTTATATAATGCCTTTGACCTCATAAAACCTCTCAATGCTCTCCTGGGAACACATCTCTGAATCCGTCTTTACTAGTACAAGCATCCCACATCTGAATATGGATGTGGTGCACTGAAACTTGCAAACATGCACTCATACACCTACTAAGTTTGGGTGGTTTAAGGAAACAAGTTAATACTGAGGAAAACTGTGACTAAATACAAGAACCGTATTATTAAACATACAGTGTGGGCATATAAGTGGAAGATAAGTTTGAATATGGTTATGTGTGGGGTGGTGCATTTAAGGAGACCACATAACTTCTCGAAAAGTAAGTTTAAATGGATAAAGGATCCAGTGTATTTAGTGCTGCTGGTGCTCTGGGTGTTGGGAAGCTGCGAATTTTGGCAGAGAAGTGGGATTTAGGGTCCATGTACAGAAATCACAAAATTACCGACAGCTACAACAAGTAATTGAAAGTGGTAATGGTTATTGAGCTTTATCTCAAGACGGAGCTAGAGTAAAAAGGGGTAAACTCATGTCAGTTAACAAGATTGGATTAGATGCCACTTAGTGCCACAACTAACCAGCATGATTCAGGAAAGCCTTTGAGGGCGTGAAATTGGAGCTAAAAAGGTTAGATTATGAGGATGGGGGGGTGGGGTGAGGGGGGGAACAGGTTGAAGATAGTGCATTGATATACCCTAGAGTACAGAAGATTTAAGGGGGGATCTAATTGAAACGTTTTAGATAGTTAAAGAAGTTGAAAACATAATGGAAAGAATCAGCATCCTCTGAAAGAGAAACCTCAAAAATAGGGGAGATTACCCCTGATTGGCCTGGCTCCAATTTGAAGGTTATGTCAGCAAGCACTTCTTCACAGAGAGAGTAGCAGAAACTTGTGGCTCCTTGCCCCTAAAATCCTCCTCCTCCTCTTCCCACACCACCCCCCCACCCGACACACACACACACACGCACATGCACACGCACACACACTCTTAAGAGGCTGGATGTCAATTGAAAATTTGAAGACTCAATTCAGCGATTTTTGCAAGACAAAGAGATTAGGGCTTTTGGAATCGAGGTGGGTTAATGGAATTGAGTTACTGGTCAGCTGTGGTTAAATGGAATGGTGGAACAGGCTCAAGGTGCTGATGAGCCTCTTTTTGTTCCTGTGTCCCTGCCATCATTCACTCAGATTTATAAGCTCAGATACAGAGCAGGGGGGTGGGGTTAGGTTTTCCGGGGGAAGTGGGGGGTGCAGTGCTTGGTTAGGAAAGCGTCCATTCGCAGGTGCATGTATACAGTGCCTGGAGTCATAACTCTGGGTATGGGAGTGGAGACTGATGAGAGGGAAAGATTTTGCAAACCAGGCACATGCGTTTGCAACATTGATTAAACTCACTGCCCCATGCAAGTCTGAACAAATAGCTGAGTACATGGAACGTTATAAACTCCAACATCAATAAACCATGGCCTAACTGACATAAATGCGGCTGCTGTTTGCAACATTTGACACTGATGAATGATCTGCCAAGGTTCACAATGTGTCGATGAAATAACAACTTTCTCAAGCGTGGCCTATATCCTTTGGACTGTACTGCCAAAGTTTTACACTTAACTCATTCTCTCTTTTTTAAAAGAGACGTGAGATTTTTGCATAATTTTCAATTTATTCATCTTCGAGTGAGGGACTGTAATTATCTGCATTGAATTCTGTTGAATTTATGATGAAGAAGCAAGTCTTTAAGCTCAAGCAGTCTTTATGTTCCACCCAACTTCATGTCATCCTATCAGTATGATGTCCTATTCCTTTCTCCCCCTTGCTTGGTACCACCTTCAACCCTAAAATTATCCACGATCTCGGCACTTCTCCAATTCTGGCTGTCAACTGCCTGTGTCCTGAGTTCTGGAATTCCCTTCCTTAACCTGACTGGCTTTTTACTTCTCTCTCTTCCTTCAAGATGCTCCTTAAATTTTACTTCTTTGACTAAGCCTTTGGTTGTGTGTCCTTATAGTTCCCTAAACATCAAATGTTAATTTGTCTAATCAGGCTTCTGTGAAGTGCCTTGGGGCATTTTACTACATTAAAGCTTCCAAGTAAATAGAAGTTGCTTTATTTTTGGATTGCTAATCATGTTTCTAAGACACACAGCTATCTGTTTCAATGCCCAGTACTTCCTTGATGTGGTCAAAAATCACACGACACAGGTTATAGTCTAACAGATTTATTTGAAGATCCAAGCTTTCGGAGTCTCGCTCCTTCTTCAGGTGTCTGTAAGTGAAGTGGCAACAGATTTCTATTACTGAAACCTGAAGAAGGAGCGAGATTCCAAAAGCTTGGGTCTTCAAATAAATCTGTTAGACTATAACCTGTTGTCATGTGATTTTTGACCTTGTCCACCCTAGTCCAACACCAGCACCTCCACATCATTACTTCGACATCTCGACTCTCTTTGGGAGAGATTGAGAATTTTTAACTGCAAGAAGTTGTGATGGTCTGGAATAACCCACATGAAGACCAGTAGAAGCAGATTTAGATGGAATTTTCAGAAAGGAATTGGATAAATAAAATCAAGCAATCTCATCATACAGAGGCCAGCCATTTGGCTCATTGTGCCAGTGCTGGATCTTAGACCAAGTAGTTTTTAATCCCTCATTGTCAATTTTTGTTCATATCCTCGAGTTCCTCATCCTCCACTTTCACTTCTTTCCAATTTATTTATACAGTCAGCTTCTACAACCCTTTCAGATATTGCATTACACGTTACAACAGAGATGGGCTTTCCCTGAATCCTCTGTCATTGTTTTTAAATCTATGACCTCTGGTCAATAGCACACTCATCTGAAGATGTATTCTGGGTTCAATTCTAACCTCGGGTGACTGTGTGGAGTTTGCATGTTCTCTCCATGTTCTGTGCTGGCTTCCACTGGGCGCTCAGGTTTCGTCCCATTTTCCAAAGATGTGCAGGTTAGATGGCTTGGCCATGCTAAATTGCCCACAGTGTCCAGGGTTGTGCAGGTTAGGTGGATTACCCATGGTAAATGCAGGGTTACAGGGATGGGAGTGTAGATCTGGGTCGGATGCTCTTCAGAGTGTTGGTGCAGGTTCAATGGCTTCTATCTGCGCTGCAGGGATTCAATGATTTTATGATTCTATTATCCTTTTACTGTCAACCTGCCACAAAGTTCAGGGCACTGGGGAACTCCAGAGAAAAGCTCTTTAATGATGGGCCTGACTGCCTATGGTATTGTGAAAGCCAAATAGAATGTGATAAGAAGTAGGTGGCTTATTCATCGTGAATCTGTTTCGTAACTGTCCATAAAGGCAACTTCATCGAATAAAGTGAGTTTCTCTAGTGCAAAGAAGATAATTGGTCAGATACCCCCTGCTTCTGCTGTTAATGGTAATGATCAATAACTGGCAACCAATCCATTTCTGACTTCTTTATTATTCATTCATGATATGTGGGCGTCATTGGCTAGGACAGCATTTGTTGCCCACCTCTAACTTCCCACAGGGCAGTCAAGAGTTCTGGAATCCCACGTAGGCCAAACCTGGTATGGAGAGCAGTTTCCTTCCCTAAAGGCTCTTGCTTCCAGATTTTTAATTGAATCCAAATTCCACCAGCTGTTATGGTGGGATTCAAACCTGGGTCTCCAGATCACTACTGAGGTCTCTGGATTGATAGTCCAGTGAATACCCCACTAGGCCATTGTGTCCCCAGAGGGCAGCATACCTGGGAGCATGCAAGTATGTGCTGAAACTGACAGCTTTAAGTTTTAAAGAAAGACAACCAGAGAGAATGCAGCTTTGAATTAATGGATAATCCACCAGGACTGTGAGCGTGTAAGTGTCCACCAGATAACTGTAAAAGTTCACAAGCACTTGTCTGAAGGTCAAGCTAACAGAGAAGCTTTGTGACCCAGTCATTATCTCCACTCCTTTTAAGTTATTTGGTTTTTATAATACAACACAGACTACCTGGAATGGGCTGCCAGAGGTAGTAGTGGAGGAAAGTACAATTTTATCATTTAAGAAACATTTGGACAGTTACAAGGATGGGACAGGTGTGGAGGGATATGGATCAAATGCAGGCAAATGGGACTAGATTAATTGTGAAAACTGGGCATCATGGTCAAGTCGGGCCGAAGAGCCTGTTTCCATGCTGTAAACCTCGATGACTCTGACTGTAACGCACCTTTAGAAAGATTATTATATTATTATTATTATTATTATTATTATTGTAGTGCCGTTCACAACCTCAGGGCATCCTAATGCACTGTATAGCCAATAAAGTACTTTTGAAATGTTGTAGTCCCCAATAAACAACGAGATAATGACCTGATAATCTGTTTTAATAATATTCATTGAGGGATAATCATTCAAGAGAATCCCTTGGTCGTCTTTGGAATAATGCATGGGATCTTTGACATCCAACTGCGAGGTAAACAGAGCCTCAACTTAATGTCTCATTCCAAAGGTGGCATCTCCAACAGAGCAGTGCTCCCTCAGCACTGCACTTAGAGTGTCGACCCAGATCTTTGTGTTCACATACCTGGAGTTGAATGATTGGAAGGTGATGAGCAGGAGTAAGTGATGGTGATTCATCCTGAATGTGGTTTGGATAAATTCAAAGTTACTTTATCCACAGCAATTATCTGCCAATAGATTGAAGAAAATAATAGGTAGCTGCAGGCATTAAAACTTGTGTAGGGCAGGATTTCCCAGGCTTGAGTGAAATTTATATAAACCATTGCTCAGAGAACAAGGGGAGCCTAGTATTTTGACATGTTCAATTTTATTCAAGCATGCAATATCAAGTTTCTTGTGCCTGTCAATGATGGGTAACTCCTTTCAGCCTCAGGGCAGTGATGTGCCTTTCTCAGTGTATGATATGTTTGCCTCTTGCAAACCACAAAGTTGCTGGAATGTCGATATTTAGGGGAGCAGATAAACCGTAGCATGGACTCCAGTACGTTGCTTCCCTCGTGTAGGGGTTGAGGATTTTACAGAGCAGCTGCAGCCGTTATTTTGGCGAGGGCGGAACACAGTACTTTGGTGCATATTGGCACCAACTACGTAGCTACAAAGACAGACAGGGTCCTGAAATTAGAATTTGGGGAACCACTCCAAGCACACGAACAAAACACGGAACTACCAAGGCAGTAATCTCTCAATTGCATTCAGTTGGTGCCAGCGGGTATGGAAGCAGGAAGACTAAGCGATTGAACATGTGCTGGAAAAATTACTGCAGGAGGGAGTGCTTTAGATTGAGATTTCTATGGCCTTGGGACTGGTTCTGCAGCAGGTGGGATCTGGACAAGGGAGGACATGTTACATCTTAACAGGACTGAGACAAATACCCGAGTGGGGAAGTTTGCTCGTGCTTTTTGGGCAGTTTGAATTTAGCTTGTCAGGGGGTGGGAAGCCAAGAGGGAATTCAGACAAAATAAAAACAAAGCTGGTTATGGGAATGGAAATGGAAAGCAGCAGAAATAAATCCTAGAATCAATTGGGGTCAAATTGTAGAATGGTGTTAAAAGGCTGAATTAAAAGCATTCTATCAAAATGCACCCAGCATTCACAACAGGATTGCTGAATTGATGGTGCTAGTAGAAGTAAAAGCATATGATCGAATTGCCATTATGGAGATGTGGGTGCAGGGTGACTGAAACTGGAAGCCTAATATTAAAGAATATTCGACATTTAGGAGAGAAAGGCAAAAAGGAAAATAAGGTGGGGTAGGGCTAATAATAAGGAACAGGAAGAGTGTATTAGTGAGAGAGCACTGGTCAGAAGAATTGAATCTGCTTGGGTGGAACTAAAACAGCAAGGAGAGCAAACATTGGTATGAGTAAGCTCACTATAGATTTGGTGGTAATGTAGTGCATTAGAATGAATCAGGAAATTTGGAGGTGCTGCAGCAAGGGGAATACAGTCTACATATAGACTGGGTAAATCTAATGAGCACCAATGCTGTGGAGAAAGAATCCCTTGCATGTGTTTGAGATTGTTCTTCAACATATTGTTCAAGAAAGAGATCTTGATCATTTGGGTCAGTGGGTTGAGGAATGGCAGATGGAGTTTATTTTGGATATATGCAAGGTATTATATTTTGGTAAAATAACAAGGACTTGTACAATTAAAAGTAGGGCCTTGGATAGTGTTGTAGAACAGAGACCTAGGGGTTCAGGTACATAATTCTCTGAAGTTTGTGTCACATGCAGACAGGGTGTTTAAGAGGTATTTAGCACCCTTGCCTTCATTGCTCAGACCTTTGTGTATAGGAGTTGGGACGTCATGTTGAGGTGGTACAGGATGTTGGTGAGGCTTCTCCTGGAGTACTGTGTGCAGTTCTGGTTGCCCTGTTTATGGCAAGCAAGTTATTAAGCTGGACAGGGTTCAGTAAAATTTTACCAGGATGTTGCAGGGACTGGGGGGCTTCAGTTGTATGGAGATGCTGGATCGGCTAGGACTTTTTTTCACTGGAGCGTAGGAGACTGAGGGTGACCTAATAGAGTTTTATAAATCATGAGGGGTATAGATAAGGTGAATGGCAGTTGTCTTTTCCCTACGGTGGGAGATTTTAAGACTAGGGTACATATTTTCAAGGTGAGAGGATAAAGACTTAAAAAAGACACAGAGTGATTCATACATGGGATGAACTTCGAGAGGAAGTGGTGAATGCAGGTGCAGTTACAACGTCTAAAAGACATTTGAATAAGTACATTAATAAGTACATTAATAAGAAATGTTTAAAGGGATATGGGCCAAGCGCTGGCAGGTTGGACTAGTTTAAATAGGACTATGTTCGGCATGGACTGATGAGACCAAAGGGTCTGCTTCGATGCTGTATGAATCTATGACTCCAACTAGGACTCAGGCTTTTTTTAGATCTAGTAATATGCAATGAGAAAAGGCTAATTTTTAATCCTGCTGTGAAAGAGCCTTTCAGAAATAGTGACGATAGTATGAATTTTGTATTATATTTGAAAAGGAAAATTCAATCTGAAACTGGGGTCTTAAATCATGATCAAAACAAGAAATAAAGAAGGTATGAGGAGGAAGTTGGCTGTGGTGGATTGGTGAAATGCGTTACAAGGTTTGATGGTAGATAGGCAATGACTAGTATAAAAGTAATTAATGCTTTGTTTTTAAGAAGAACATTCCTTTAAAGCAAAAACACCCAAAAGATAAAATGAGACTTATGAATAGAAAGTGAAGTTAAAGGTACATAGCTTTATATCAAAGACACTTAAAATTGTGAAAAAATACTTATAAGCATGAGGATTGGGAAAATTTTAGAATTCAGCAAAGGGGGAGGAAGAAGTCGACAAAGAGAGAATAGAATATGACTGTAAACTCATAAGAAACATGAAAACCATTATAAAGCTTCTGTAGATATGTAGAAAGGATAAGATTACCAAAGATGAACATGGGTCCATTACAGGCAGAGACAGAAGAACTTATGATACAAAGTAGAGAAAAGGCAGAAGAGCCAAATAAATACTTTCTATCTGCCTTCATGGAGAAAGACATATGTCTTTCTGAATTCCTGAGAGAATCGAGAGTGTTGAACTGAAAGAAATTGGTATTAATTAAAAAAAAGTCACTTTGGAGAAATGAATGGTACTGAAAATGGGCAGATCTCCAGGTCTGGATAATCTTCACCCTAGAGCATTGAAAGACATGGCTACCAATGTTTGCAACTGGAATTATTTTTAAAAATTACATTAATTCTATATTGGTGCCTACAGATTGGAAATTTGCAAATGTAACCCCATTGTTTGGCAAAGGAGGGAGAGAACAAATGTTAGCCTGACATCAGTTGTAAGGAAAATTAGTAGAATCTATTATAAATATAACTTTATATAAATATACAAATACTGAATATTTAGAAACTAGTTGTCTGATTGGATAGAGTCAGCATGGATTTATGAAAGGGAAATCATGTTAGACAAACCTGATAGGATATTACTAGTAAATTTGATAAAGGGGAACCAGTGGGTATACTTGAAATTTCAGACTGCTTTTCATAGGAGCTTAGCAAACATTATTAAAGTGTACGGTCTTGGGGGTAATATACTCACAGGGATTGAGGATTGGTTAACAGACAAAAGCAGAGAATAAGAATAAATGTTTCATTCTAAGTTGGCAGGCTGTAAGTAATGGGGTTCTGCAAGGATCAGTGATCTCTAAGGTCCCAGTTTTCCAAAATCTATTTCAATGATTTAGAAATGGGGGCCGAGATTACTTTTTCCAAATTGCAGATTATACAAACCTTGCTGGAAGAGCTTTTGTGGCACAGTAGTAGTGTACCTGCCTCTGAACCAGAAGGTCTGGGATCAAGTCCCACCCGTGCTGGAGATGTGTCATATTATTTGTGACCAGGTTATTTAAAATAAGTACAAAACCTGGTGCAAATGAGATTTGTGAGGAGGATGCAAAGAATCTTCAGCGGGATTTAGATAGGCTGAATAAGTGGACAAGAGTAAAGCAGATGGAATATAATGCGGATGAGTATGAGGTTACCCACCATGGTAGCTCGAACAAAGGTACAGAGCATTTGGTAAATAGTGAGAGATTGTAAAGTGTTGATGTCAGAAGGGATCTAGGTATCTTTGTTCATTGGCTACTGAAAGCCAGCATGGAAATGCAGCAAACAATTCAACACTTATATTAGAAATAACACAGTGTGGAGCTGGAGGAACACAGCAGGCCAGGCAGCATCAGAGGAGCAGGAAAGTTGACGTTTCGGGTTAGGACCCAAGGATCCCAACTTGAAACATCAACTTTCCTGCTGCCTGGCCTGCTGTGCTCCTCCAGCTCCACACTGTGTTATCTCTGACTCCGGCATTGGCAGTTCTTACTATCTCTCAGGACTTACGTTAGCCTTTATTGCAAAAGTGTTTGAACCAGAAGCAAGGAAGTCTTGTTTCTCTCTCTCTACAAATGTTACTCGATCTGCTGAGTTTCTTCAACATTTTCTGTTTTTATTTCGTATTTCGAGCATTTACAATAATTTGCTTTTCTTTAGTTGGTCTTGGTGCTGGATTGGATTTGCAAATTGAAATAGATTAGAGTCAAACTGAGCAATGAGATTTGAGTTCAATCATCTGGCTGGTGATGGGCATGGAATCAGTAACCCCTATGCAAAACTCATAACTAGAGCTGAACAAGTTGATTTTTGCATTGTTCATCTCAAGTTTTAGAAAACTCTGTCACATCCACGATATTGCATTAATCTGGAGGTGGTCATTGAGTTGAGTGTAGTGGCAATGAAATGAAGAAAGAGTTGGTCGTCAGCAACATGTGCCTGGGATGATGTTGCTGAGATGTTACGAATGGATAAGAATTGGGAGAAAGCTGATGATTGACCCCGCAGGATTGAAATTGGATAGGAGAGATGGGTCAAGGGCTCACAATAAGTTGTGCAAGTTCACTGTTGTGTTGCAGCCAAGATGGGTTGCGCAGGCCTTGCTACATGATAAATTGCATGTGTTCACAACCTCGCAAAAAAATAAACACCATGCACTGAAACAACCAGGTTTGCACAAGGACTGAATTTTTAAAGGGAACATTAATCAAGTGCTTAACAACAAAAAAAGAACTGCAGATGCTGGAAATCTGAACCCAAACAGAAATAGCTGGAGAAACTCAGCAAGCCTAACAGCATGTGTGGAGAGACATAGTCAACATTTTGGGTCCAGAGACCCTCTTTCAGAATGGAACAGTTAGCTCCGATGGCTGGACGGCTGATTTGTGATGCAGAGTGACAGCAACGGTTCAATTCCCACATCAGCTGAGAAGAACTGTCCTTGCCTGAGCTATGGTGACTCTCGGGTTAAACCACCACCAGTCATCTCTCTCAAATGAGAGAGCAGTCTGGTAAAACTATGGCAACTTTATATTTTATACCCGTTGGAGTTTAGGAGAATGAGAGGTGATGTTATTAAAACACACAAGGTTCTGAGGGGACTTGATAGGGTGGAGCTAATAGGGTTTAAAATTAAGGGTCTCCAACTTGAGATTGAGCTAAAGAGAAATATTTTCTCCAATGGTCATTAGTCTATTGAATGTCCTTCACCAGAGAGTGTTGGAGGCTGGGTTTTGAATATGTTCAAGGCTGAATTAAATTTCTAATCAGCAAGGGAATTGAAGGTTTGGGGCTCAGACAGAAAAGTGGAGCTAAGGCTACAACCAGATCTGTTCTGATCTTGTCCAATGGTGGATCAGGCACAAGGGGCTGAATGGTCTACTCCTGTTCTTATTTCCTGTGTTAATATGAGACATTCTCAAACTTCTCAAAAAATCAAATTATTATTAAATTATTATCATGATCACACTTTGTTTGTGGGAACTAGTCTGCACAATTTGACTGTCCTATTTCTTACATTATAACAGTGACTCTGTTTCAGAAAAAACTGCATCGGGCTGTAAAGCGCTTTAGTGCATCCTGAGGTTGTGAAAGGCTCAGTCTAAAATACAATTTCCTTATTTCTTTTCGAAAATGCCAAAGAATACAGTGATGTGGAAGTGATAGTTGCAATGCCTCCAGGCTGAATATTTATTACAGGATTTTCTCTTCCATAATGAATATGTGCAGACTGAAAAGTCTTGAGTCAGCATTTCAATTGAAATTAAAATCATCCATCATCGTTATTGGTTTGCAACAAAAAAAAGGACGTCAGGTACTGTAATCGTAAAACGTCAAAAGCTCCACGTCAGAATCTTCCTTCTGCAGCTGTCAAGTGTGCAGAAGGCGTAGTCTGCTTCTATTTTCTAATTTATCCCTTTTTATGTGACATGGGTGCTATGTAACCTATTGTACTGCAGCCTTCATAAAAGAAAGATATTTATATAGCACTTTTGATGACCATTGGACGTTTCCAAGTGCTTTAGAGCCAATGAAGTCTTTTGAAGTGTGGTCACTGCTTAAATGTCAGAAATGTATGTTTGGTTAATATGGTCCAGCTCTATGTCAATACCTCTGCAAATAAATGAACTGTCCAGTGTGCTTTGGTTTCCAATCAAAAGCAGCAACTATATTATATACAGAACGTTTAACATGGTAACACATCCCAAGGCAATTTGTAGGAGTGTTTTCAAACAAAATTTGTCGGAAGATATATGAACTTTCAGTAGGTGACCAAAGAGCACGCTCAAAGTGATAGGATTTAGTGAGTTTATTATGGGTAGGGTACAGATAGCTCTAAGAGGGGAGTTTACACAGCCTATGGCAGCTGGTGTTACATCTGCCAATGAGGCAGCAAGTACATTCAGGGATATGCACAGGGCCAGAATTGCTGAGTTAGCTGATCTCTGTTATTGTACTTTCTGCTCCTCCTGTCCTTAACTGGTTATGACATTAGGTTCTACCGTATTTTTCTTAAAAGGCATCAAAAGAGTGGCAGAAGGGAAGTACTGAATTACAGTACCCCGAAGATGGGAGAAAAGTAATGAGGAATATCCGGTCCTTGAGAGGAGACATTTGTCATTCTGACAAGTAAATTGTAGCGACTGTAGCAACACTCCCTGTTGAGTCTCCTACATTGGGAAGAGCATCTGGAATGAAATTCCAACTGGGATCATTTCAGGCCAGCCACAATTCATTGACATTCCTCCAGTTCTTGGTCCCAAATCCTATTGATTTATTGAACATTGATTAGAGTCCAATTCATAAAAGTTAAATTCAAAATGTCAAAGGAGAGAAGAAAATGAAGAACATATTAAAGTTAATCACAATTCATAGGAACAGTTTTATTTTCACAAGCACTGTGTTCAGTTTTTAAATACAAATAATATTACTGAGAGAAATGTTGGCAGCGATGCAATCAGGCAATTCAAAGAGTGGTAAGAAATCATAGCATTAAAAGAGGCCATTTGGCCCCTTGTGCCTGTGCCTGACTTTTGTGGAATTATCTAATTAATCCCATTCTTCTCCTTTCATTTAATCGCTTTGCCTTATAGTAGCATTTTGGTGAATTTGAAATTCGCATTTATATGTGGGAATTGCCAGATGAAAAGGACTCTAAGTTCATCTGATTCACTCTCCTTTATCATTTTAATCACATGACACAACAGTTGTGTCATAAATGTCAAATTTATTCAAAGATGCACTTACAGAAAATGGTGGTTTTGTCCTGTTTTCTCCCTGTTATTTTTTTCTTTCTGCAACTAGCTTTCGCTGAATACAGATCTGTGTACATGTGCCATCCTCTAGCATACAGTGGTGTTTTGATTATACTACAGGTAATCCATAGAACTGGGTAAATAGTTCATAAAGCTTGAGTTCAAATCCCATATGAATGAGCGTTTGTCTTCATGCATTTATAAGGGAGCAATATAAATACATGAAAGGAAATGAAAAGAGAGTTACATGGATGGGATTATGAAGAGTGGTGGCAGGAGGCTCATGTGGAGCACAAGCACTGGCATGGACCAGGTGGTCTGAATGGCCTGTTTCAATACCATATGTTCTGTGGAAGCACTACTGTTTTCACTAAGAAAGGGATCAATGTCTAGGTTTTTGTGAGGAATGGCACTTTGAAGGGAAAATTGTGTCCCCAATTTTGTCCTTTTCTGGCACTCAACCCATTGTGTCATTGGATAATGGTCAGGAGCAGGAATGTGGGTGAATTTCCCTTCCCACTCTTGTCCATCAGAACTGAAGCTAGATGTTACACTCTTGGGATCAATAGCTCAGCAAGCAAGAATTAAACTTAAAACCACCTACTGTGTGTGGCTCAGTATCAAAATGGGTTGCTTTTGCATATCTAATTATGTAGAAGGTGTGAGAAGAAAACAAAACTGGAAGGAACATCAGCAAATATTCTGACCTGAATCAACCAATCCTGCAGCATCTGACACAATTACTCCAAGATCATTTTGTCTCTGCCTTCCCGAGCATCGCATAGTGTACTTCACCTCCCTCTGAATTAATTAGTTAAATCTGCACTTTCTTACTCAGCACCAAAAGCAATCAACCTATTGTGGACATTTCAATGTGGTGTACAGGCCAAGGTTTAAAAACCTATGGAGCTCACTTGTAGCCTGCTGAAGGTGGGTAGACAAAACCGGCAGCCTTTATTCATGGAACTCCAGTCCCAAAGTAGTATAAAACTTGGTGCTGGTTTTTGTGAGAAAGCCAATCAAGGGGGAGCAGTACCTTGCACCATGTGCCACCGAATGAGAGAAGCATGTTTGCACAGTATGAAAGATTGGCATTAAATGAATAGAGGCAGCTGGTGATTGCCAGCCCAGATGGAGGTGATTGATTCTTGGGACAAGAGAGAGAAAGGCTGATTGTACCCCATATATACTTTGTGAATCAGTACCTTTGAGATAGAGGAAAGAAGAAAATCGTTCTGTTGAAAAAATTAATCTAAATGATAAATGTCCCTTTTAAGTACTTAAGAAAGGACTACTTACTTAAAGGTTGTCTTACAGTTGGCTGGGGCAGCAAGGATTGCATTCATAAATGCTGAAGTTAACACCATTGTTCCCTCAAATCCACTCTCTCAAATCATTTTAATGAAAGCCACATCTGACCACAAGTTTTTTCTCACATCTTGTGTTCTTGCTTTTCAACTATCTGTTGCAGAATCTAGCTGATTCCTTAATATTCCATGGTATATATCTGTGTTAAGACTGGGATTAACAGTGTGTAAAGAGGTTAATTAAACCCAAATGCCACACAGTTTGTGAAAGTTCTTTCTTTTCTGCTCATTGAATGTTAATGTTTTAGGATTGATTTACTTCTAAAAATTACATCATCAGCAGCTTTAATAATGTATTGAACCAACACCACCTCCCCCCCCACCCCCGTCACCCATCACCCAAACTCCCTCTTTAGTTCAAAGTCTCATCAAAACAGATTTCCAGCATCTACAGTTCTTTGTTTTTATTTTAAAGTTAAGTTTGGAATGATAACAACGTGAGGTCTTAGATCATGGT
This sequence comes from Rhincodon typus, assembly GCF_021869965.1. NCBI lineage: Eukaryota > Metazoa > Chordata > Chondrichthyes > Orectolobiformes > Rhincodontidae > Rhincodon > Rhincodon typus. The sequence continues at coordinate 16,306,660 of NC_063358.1, read as the reverse complement.
GAATTTCAGTTCAGATTGATTACGTTTTAGTCCATGAGATCCAATCATGCTTCTGGTCCAGTCTGATTTCCTAATTCTTCACATCCCCAATGTAAAGTGATTAGGCAAAAACTTGGCAGATAGAATATAATGTGTAAATGTATGAGATTATGTACATTGGCTGGAAGAATAGAAGTGCCAAATATTGTTTAAATGAGAAAGACTGCATAAAGCTTCAAAGCGGAGGAATTTGCATGCCCTCATGCATGAATCATAAAAGGAAAATGTAAATGAGGTGATGAAGGCTGTTGATGCAGCTACCAATCCAGTAATTTGCAGTCTACTTGCTTTCGGCTAGGGTGTAGAAAATGGAAATCCCCCAAGGATGGACATGAGGAACAACCAATAAGAGATATATTGGTACAGTTGTGAGAGAAGGGTGGTCATATGATGAAACATTCATCATCATAATTGTTCAGCCAGAGTTGACAACATGAAGCCCAATACTGGGTACCTATTGGGTTTGCCATTCAGAGACAAGGCTTGCTGTACATTCTCAGTTCATGGAAGCAAATCAACATATGAAAAAATTCCACCAAATATTAGTACAGAATTTCCCTTTCCCTTTGCTCCTTAGTAGTGATTTATCCCAAATAAATACTTCAGGGTTACCTTTTACATGATACCTTACTCATCGATTTCCCCCATGGTATTGCTTTCGTTTAAGGGGACTGTTATCGTGATAAGAGAGTTAACAACATGATAGTTGTGTTCTTGTGAGACCTTGCGCTATAGAAAATCACATTATGGAAAATTGCCATAGAAAATCACGTTATAGGGAAATCGCTGTAAAAAATTGCTATACCTGTACAGCAGAAAGTTCACTTTATCCAAACAGCGTCCACTAATCATCAATTGCGTTATATCCAATTTGCATTAACGAAACATACGTTATAGCAGAACTGCCCATACAGGCACATTGTTGCAGGAAGCAAGACTTCATATTACACCTCCATAATGTTCTCCACTCCTTCGAGCCCCGATGCCTGATTGTGCATCACTTGGATGCTAATAAATTAATTGAATTGACCTTGACCTTGCTTTGTAGAGCAAATCATATATTTGTGGGAAGGAAATGTCCTGATCAATATTCTAACCTTAACCTAAACTAGGTCATTGGCATTCCATCTCTTTTCATAGCTGTGGGACCTTGCTAAGTTCTGCTACTGTGTTACCAACTTGTTGGTTGTACATTTCATGTTTCTACAAGAATTAGTTGCCCAATTTGACACCTGTAACATATTCATTCTCAACGCCTCAAAACTCTTCAGGGCACAGTGGTGGTGTCCCTACAAAAACCGAAGTTGGTGGAAAAGCTCAGTAGGCCTGGCAGCATCCATGAAGAGAAATCAAAGTTAGCATTTCGGGTCCGATGACCCTTCCTCAGAACTAGTGTGTAGTGTCCCTACCCCTGGACTGGGAGGCCCAGGTGCAAGTCCCACCTGTTCCAAAGGTGTGTAATAGCATCTCTAAACAGATGATTTAGAAGAATAGGTCAAAACTCTTCAGGGGGCTCTTGTGATGCAGAGGTAAAGTTCCTTTCCCCGCACCAGGAGGCCTGGCTTCAAGTCCCATATGTTCCAGTAGTGTGTAGTAACATTTCTGAACAGGCTGATTAGAAAAATAGGTCAAAACCTGGTCTTCTCCTCTTTTCACCAGTTAATAAAGCCTAAATTTGGTATCATCTAATTGTTGTTTCATGTTTTATCTCAACGTTGTCTCCTCCTATTTGTAACCTTGAAGGTATCCTGTGCAAGGTGGGTGCTTTGATCCTACTCATTTTCTTTAGTAAAAAGGAAGCACTTCTGCTGGGATATCCTGGGCCACACATCAATTACTTTCTTTTGCTCAAGACCGAGTCTCACTCAAAACTCATTAATTTTCCTCTACTATCCTCTAATTATGTGTCTATAAAATGCTTGCAGTGACATTAAATCAGTGTGGCATGTAACTTATTTTGTAATGCCAGAGACACCTTGGAGAAAATCTTGGACTGCACAGACATGAGGCTTCTTGTCAAGTTAAGTTAATTCAAAAGCTGCTCATTGATCACTTGTTTTATTCAGACCTGCTAGTAGCAATCAGATCTCAATCCCTCAGCTGTATAAAGCTATTCCATATCTTATCTCCCTGCATTTAGCTGGATCATGAGGAAATGATTCATCTTATCAAAGGTTGCGTCATTTCTCTTGACTTGTTACCATATTTGGTAATGATTATTTCCCCTTTCTCATGCCAATGGTTTTGATTACTTATCAGTTAGTGTTCCACAGCCATTGCGTACTCTCAGCTACCACAAGCAGGTGACCAATTACTTGTCATGATTCAGTCTGTGTGATGCTATCATTTCTGAATCGTAAGCTTGCAGGTTCCCACACACAGTCTAGGTTGACCTTCCAGTACCGTGTTGAGGGAATGCTTAACTGTCAGAGGTACCTTCTTTTGTTTAAAAGAACTTGCCTTGAGAGCAAAATTCTTTGTATAAATAAATGGAATTACTTTGTGCTACATTCATAAGCCTTGTTGCAAAAAGAAAGAAAATGTTTATAACACCATAATCCCTTGTGCTGACAGTACCTGGCTGGCATTGTGTGAACTTTGAGAGTTTTATAATCTGAACAAATACTCATGGATAACCAACTGAAACTTCAAACAGGGTTTTTACTCCAATCAAATAGCAAAGCCCTTGACTAACTTGTTCTGCAGTCACCGTGCTCTGCAATTGCCAATTTAGCTGGCACCTGGGTTGGTTTGATCATAGTGAGGAGTTTAAGACTGAGCTTTGCTTTAGGTGAATGGGCTGGCAGCAGATTTGTCGTATTTATGTGCCATGGTGTTCTCAGACTCAGAAAAACTGATCTCCTTTCACGGGAATCTGAATACCACTTAAATTGTGACAATAGCCAAAAAGCCAACAGAACTAAATGCAGACATTACAGAGGTTAACAATAAACAATGTAAAATTATAGTTTAAATTAGGAGAGTGTTAGTTTATATAACAGAAACAAAAACAAAATTTGCTGGAAATATCCAGCAAGTCTGGCAGCAGAATCAGAGAGAGAAACAGCTTATATTGATGTAACAATCAATTTAGATGAAGAAGAGCCAGTGCATATGACTTCTGGAAATCCAAATAGATCCTTTCACAAGATCCTTTCACATTAATGATCTGAACAAAGGAACTGAGGGCATTGTTGCTAAGCTTTCAGAAAAAGCCGTTGAGTGTATTTAAGACAGAGATGGATAGGATCTCGATTAGTAAGGGGATCAAAGATTATGGGGAGAAGGTGGGAAAATGGGATTGAGAAACATATCAGCCATGATCAAATGGTGAAGCAAACGTGTTGGGCTGAATGGCCTCATTCTGCTCCTATATCTTATCTCATTGGTAAGTGACTTGGGGCTTCCTGTGAGCAGTTTGTTAAAGTATTTGATTACCAATGGACATTTACTATCATGGATTATGGTCATTTGGATTGTTCTGTTCAGTGCTTTAACCCAAAAGCGCAAGTTTCTTCTTCTTTATTCATTCATGGGATGAGGGGTGTCGCTGGCTAGGCAGCATTTATTGCCCATCCCTAATTGCCCAGAGGGCAGTTCAGAGTCAATCACATTGCTGTGGATCTGGAATTACATGTAGACCAGACAGGTAAGGAAGGCAGTTTCCTTCACTAAAGGACATTAGCAAACCAGATGGGTTTTTCCGATAATCGGCAATAGATTCAAGTTCATTGCTAGATTCTTAATTCCAGATGTTTAGTGAATTCAAATTCCACCATCTGCCATGGCAGGATTTGAACCCAGGTACTGGAACGTTATCTGGGTCTCTGGGTTAACAGTCCAGCGATAATACCACTAGGCCTTCGCCTCCCCTTAGAAAACTGTTGAAGAGACATGGTGGTAAGTTAGTTATCTCAGTTGTACCAACATTAGCTCAGGAATTAAAAACCAGGAAGAATGCCTCAATTAAAAGAGTCCACCAAATGTTGAAGTGACCATAGAAAACTGATGGATTGAAGTAACAGCAGGCAACATAGCCACTTGAGCCTACGCTGTTGGAGAATTAGATTCTGTTTGAACTGAACTTCTATTTCTGCTCACCTACTTCTGATTGCTGTATCCAAAAAAAAATCTGTCAATTTCAGTCTTGGAAGTTTTTTTTTTGACCCTTAGCGTCTACAATCAAATTTCTCCTACTTTTTTGGCTCTTGATTAAACTCCTAACTGGCCTAGCCCTAATTTGAATATTGTGCCCATTGTCTATATGCACACAAACACTGTCAGCCTCAGTATCTCACACAGAAATGGACGTTCTTTGCATTTGAGGCTAGACTATGATTCTAGAGATTGGTAGGCACAGGGCTGGGACTCTGGAAGGAGAGGATGGAAGAGACATCACATTTGAGCCAGACTCTCTCCAATCCTTATCTCTATCCCCGAAGACCTGCCAGCAGAGATTAGTGGATGCTGACCAGTCATGCCTTTCTTATGAGTATTTTACAATTTTTTTTCCTAAAAACTTACCTAAGTATACTTCGTTTTGAAAATACAATGTGTGCAGGGAAAAGGCAAGGTTTAAGAAACATATCAGCCATGAGCAAATGGCGAAATTGAGAAATTTAAGATTAATTCTTTTCCAAATCCTTTTCTGTGGAAAAGTGGTAAAAAAAAAAGGACTGTGAAAACCAGTAATTGTATGGTGAAGCTCTGGGGAGGACAGGCTGAAGGGATTGGTGATGCCCATTCACAGTCTAATAATCCAATGACATTCACTTTCTAGAGTCCCAGGTCAGGATTGATCACTTGTTTCTGGTGTCTGATGGTTATAAGAATGTAGCCAACTGCAAGTCCCCACCTGTGCACCCCACCCCCCTACCCAAAGAAAGCAAGGGGAGAAAGTTTGAAACAAATAAGGAAAATTAACGCATGTTCATTGTGTAACCTGATCTGATTGCTCACAGTTATGTTGGTAGGTGCATGTTTAATGTAACTGAGAGAATGAACGTGATTGAGCAAGCAGAGCAGGGGATTAAGGTGAATGGTGTAGACATAAAATTATATTCAGTCTTCAGGTGCTGCTGTTGTCAAGTATTACAATGACTCCTCAAACAGCTTTTGAAAGGAGATAACAATTTTTCCACATTCACTTCTGCTGTTGTGCTGATCATAAATCATTATGTCAGATCTGACCAGTGAGGGGTATCTCAATATGTGTGAAGATTATTCTTTCTTTATACAAATGATGTGAGTGGCCTCTAAAGTGGTCCCATTAGCTTATAACATGCTTCTATGACTGAGCTCAATTGCAGTGTTCATTAGAATCTGTAGAAACAGGAAATTGAAATTAGAGCCAATTAATAAATTGCCTCTTCTTGTTGAAGCATAATCCGAATATCTACCTTCTTTCCACGTTTCTCAAATCCTTTTCTCTCAAGGAGCACTTTCAATTGCCTCTTGAATTTGCTTGTGTTTACTTCAATGGCCTGCCCTACTAATTCATTTCCAAATTTATATCAACTTTCAAAAAAAGTATTTGCATTTGTTCAGCACTTTTGATCAAAAGCGCTTTCCAGTTAATTGCAGATTTTGAGTTATTATGGTTGTAATACAGGAAATGCTCCAACCAATTTACATACAGCAAACTCCTTCAAACAGTACTGAGATAGTGACTAGATAATCTGTTTGTGTAATGTTGGTTGAGGGATAAACATTGGTCATGACACCTGGGGAAAAACTTCCTTGCTCTTCTTAAAAAATCTTATGGCATTATTTTAAAATTGCTTGAGAAGGTTTTAACCCCAATCTGTCTCTCTCTCTGTATACCTATTTCTCCATCTCTCTCTCACTCACCACCTCATGTCATTCTGAAGCTTTCTGTCTCTTGTTGTATCAGGCAGTTAGGGCAACCTGAAAGAGGTAATTGACATTGTGTATAAGTTCCATCTAACAAATGATAAAGGACTGTTGGAGTCTTGTGGCACAGTGATGGTGTCTCTACCTCTGGACCAGAAAGCCTGGTTTCAAATCCTCACCATCCCATAGGTGTGTCATAACAATCCTGAGCAGATTGATTAAAATATATATAAAGGACTGTTTTGAGAAAATTATGTTCTAATTCTTCATATGCCAGTTGCTATACTTACTACGTGGACCTGATTGAAGATACATGACTACCTTTTGAGAGACAATGTAATGTAATTGGCTACTAAGTAATATGTAATCAACCTTTGCTGTTTAATTAAGACAGGGCCAATTTCTGCCAAAGGCATTCATTGCATGGGCATCATTCCCTCCATGGTATCAGTAGCTCTACTAATACCAGCAAGGACTGGTGGCTGCGAATCTACTCCAGGTATTCCAGCAGTTGCCAACATTTACAGTGTGCTGACAGCACTGGCATACAACATTATTATAGGATGACAATAGCGATGAGCATCTGAAGGTTGTGTTTAACCATAAGTCACGATATTCCTTTGTCTGTTGTGTGCTGTCCCACTGAGTGACGCTATGGTAAAGACTCCTGTGTAGGACAGTCATACCACGATACAGTACGTTGGGTAATGTGGTGAATAAGATTAATGTCAAGACGGTAGCTTAATCGAAAGGTTCTGATTTTGTGGATTACGCCACAAATTGCATGTGGCTTACAGCCATCAGCTGGGTGTTTCGTATTATTTAGAAATTACTGGCTGATGTCCTGTGGTGTTGCTGACAAGCAGACAAGAGCACAGTTATGATATCCCCTAATATTGTTAATTCTTACAACATTGTTGTTTCTGGTAAGGTTGGCATTTAATATACCCTGGGTGCCCCTTGAGAATATGGTGGTGAGTTGCCTTCTTGAACTGCTGTTGTCCATGTGATGAAGCTGATCTCTTACTATTAGGAGGGAGCTCCAGAAACTTAACTCAGCAACGATGAAGGAACAGCTAAGACGTATCCAAATTAGGGTGATGTGTGACTTGGAAGAGAACCTGAATCTGGTGTAGTCCTTCTGTAGAACAGTTTATCCAGCTGTTCATTGAAGGATCCTTTTTCAATGGAATAATAGTCATGAAACTACCCCTCATCTAAATTATAGTTTTATACAATACTCATAATATGAAAATACTGCATGTAAAGTGTGTTTTAATAATGCTTTAAAAAATTAATTACTTGAGGACTATTTTACTGATGTTGAAAATAATGAGATCAGACAAGCTAGAAATAAAGGATAAATGTGACTGCACTAATATTCTAGTGCATACCACTGAACTGCTTTTAATATGCTGAAAGATTGTCTATTAATGGCATACCTACACAATCAGTTCACAGATCACATCCAATACAAGTATCTATTGGTCAAATTAGTATTAACAGCAGTGTCATGCTATTGAGCTGTTTAACAGGCTCAGCTCACAGCAGGTTATGCTTTTAATTTAAAAGAATAACCTCACATAAAAGTACGAGTTTCCCTGCCCTCCAATTCTATTACAGAATATTCACTTAAATGTGATATTCTTAGGAATATTTTACAACACAGACCCAGCTGCTTTTTAAATCATTCACAAAATTTGTTTCATTGTACCATTGAAAAGTCAAGTAAGTCAAACTGACATTTTTGCAATGGTTGTTAGAATCAAACTAAGAAGGGACTAATGCAACAGAGTTTTGGAAATACTCGGTAAGCTCGGCAACATTATAAAATGAAGGTCAGAAATCACATGACACCAGGTTATAGTCTAACAATACAAGCTTTCGGAGCATAGCCCCTTCGTCTGCTGCTGGACTGTCACCTTCCCCTCCCTCTATCAGTGAAAGTACACCCGAGCTTCATTACTAAAAACCATGTCAGCTGAGCTATCCATTGCCACAAAGAAGGCTGATCGTCCAAAGATAGATATCTTGTCAGCAACCTTGGGAACTGATGGTCAACTGATGTTAATTTATACAAAATAGGTGGCTTGTCTCATTTTCTTTTCTTCTCTTTCCATCCCTCCCTCACCCACCAGAAAGATCAATCCACAGACCCTGTGGAATGATTCAGAGAATTCATTTCAGTGATTCCAATTTGATAACCATTTTGTAGGCTGCATGCGCAAAGCCATGATACACTGGTAGTGGAGACAGTCAGTGTTTCAATGGGAAGCAAAGATTAGATTTGATTACAAATAAAGATGGCAAAGTAAGCAGGCATAATTCACAGATTTAGATAAGATAGACAAAGAAAAGTTCTCCCTGTTGGCCGATGGTACAAGGCCAAAGGGATGAAGGCTTAAGGCTTTGGGCAAGATACGCAAGATTTAATTTGCGCATTGAGTGGTATTGACCTGGAACTTGTTCCCATGACTTGAGGCAATGATGATCAATTATTTTGAAAAGAAACCACATGGACAATTTGAAGGAAGAACTTACAGAGCTGTGGAGATTGAGTGGAAGGATGGAACTGAGTGAGCATCAGAGGATGATGGGTGACCTTTGAAGGTTTATAAAATCATGAGGGATGTGGATAGGATGAATAGCCATGGTCTTTTTTCCTAGAATCGGGGAGCCCAAAACTAGAGTGCATAGGTTTAAGGTGAATGGGGAACGATTGAAAAAGGACCTGAGGGGTAACGTTTTCACGCAGAGGGTGGTGTGTGTATGGAATGAGCTGCCGATGGAAGTGGGGACAATTACAACATTTAAAAGGCGTCTGGATGGGTATATGACTAGGAAGGGTTTAGAGGGATATGGGCCAAAAGTTGGCAAATGGGACTCTGTTAGATTGGCATGTCTGGTTGGCATGGACGAGTTTAATCGAAGGATCTGTTTCTGTGTTGTGTGACCCTGACTCCATGATTGGATTGCTTCAGTAGCAGCTGGCACAGACTCGGTAGGCTGGATGGCCTCATCTATGCCATGACGATTATGACTCTGTGGTAGTTTTGTAGTTTTCTGAAAAAAATAAAAGGTATTCATTTTATCAGCTAATTCACATGGTAAACAAATTAATCACAGGGCACGATTAGTTGTGCTGATCTATGAGGAATGACCAGAGGTGTTCGGCATTATAAAGAGCTGCTTCAAAGTGCACTGTCAGATGCATAAGGGGAATGGAAAATTAAAGATTGAAAAATACTTTCGGATAACCCAGGACAAGAGGGCTCAATGACAAAATTAGGACAGGAAATATTTCCGTAATACACTTGCTGAGTAATGGGCCGCATAAATTGCTGAGGACCGATTTTAAGAAATCATGAGATGCTTATCACATTGGTATTCAGAAAACATGAGATTAACTGTGTCAAAGGGTTCTTTCATCCCAATCCATCTTGTGAAGTGATCTTATCAAACTTTATACAGCATTGGATTGATGGAAATGTAGGCTCACATTAAAAATTTGCCAAAAAGATTGCTGCTTCTGATTAACTTCAGTGTAAATCTTCTGGCCTTCGCCCACTTCCTGAAGGCTGTGACAATAAGAAATATATTTTGGTTAGTGGAATTTTCTTAGAGATTTGTAGTAATTTGGATGACCTTTGCCATCAATATCTTGTTCAGCTGGCATTCATGAAGACCCATATGAGGTCTGCACTGGGAGGTCTCAAACGTCTTCAAAATGAAACTACAAAGGTGACAAAAGAAGCAAATGGAAGATGAAGAGAGTTTTTTTAAAATATAGTTACAATCTGGAATGCCCTGCCTGAGAGGAATATGAGATCAGATTTAATGGTACGTTTCAAAAAAGATTGGATTAAAACTTCAAACGAAGAAATTTGTCAGAAAAGTATGAGGAAAAAGTGGGGAAATGAACTAACCAAAACAATGGTCTAAATTATTAAGTGCAAAAGGTTTCCTTTACTCTTCCTTGCTTTCTCATCTATTGTTTCCTCTGTTGAAATATGGTGGTTTTCTTTTTATGACTTTCATTTGATTTATTGTTGTCACATATACCTAAGTACAGTAAAAAGTTTTGTTTTGCTTGCAGTACAGGCAGACCATAACACATAAGGGTGTACAGATCATAGGGTGATTGAACAAAATGAGGCATATAAAGTTACAGCTACACAGGAGGTGTACAAAAGCAAGATCAGCATAAGATTTGAAATTTGAAAGGTCCATTCAGCAGTCCAATAACAGCGAGGACGAAGCTGTTCTTGAACCTGTTGGTAAGTGTGTTTAAGCTTTTGTATCTTCTGCCTGACAGGAGAGGTTGGAAGAGATTGTAACCAAGGGTTGGAGGTGTCTTTGCTGATGTTGCTTGCTTTTCCGTGGAAACAAGAAGTGCAGATGGAGTCGTTGGTTGGGATGCTGGCTTGCATGAAGGTCTGGGCTGTGTTCACAACTCCCTGTAGTGTCTTATGGTCTTGGGCAAAGCAGCTGCCTATAAACTGTGATGCACCCAGATAGAATGATTTCTATGGTGTGTCTGTAAAAATTGGTGCGGGTCCTCATGGACGTGCCTAAATTGCTACTCCAGCTTCCTCAAAGTTAGGAAGAGCCAAAACTCCAAATTGCCATAACCCAGTCTCACAGGAACATCACAGGTATTTGCACCTGAGGTTGTTCTATTTCAATCACTAACCAAACGGGGACAATCCAATATACTTTCTATTGCAACACATGGAGTAACCTGGATACCTGATTCAGAATAAAAGACAAAAAAAAAGACTTTGATATTCCAAAAGTGTTTTACAGCCAAAGAAGAACTTTCAAAATTGATGGTACTTTGTAATATACGAAATCTCTAAGAAAATTCCACTAACCAAGATACATTTCTTATTGTCACAGCCTTCAGGAAGTGGGCGAAGGCCAGAAGATTTACACTGAAGTTAATCAGAAGCAGCAATCTTTTTGGCAATTTTTGCACAGTCAGCTCCCACAAGCAGCAGCTTGATAATGATTAGATGATCTGTTTTCCTGACATGGGCTGAACAATAAATATCAGCTCGGGCACCAGGGAGAACTCTTCTGCTCTTTTCCTTTGAAAATAATGCCATGCCATCTTGGTTTCTGCCCTCAGCATTACAGTAAAGTAGCCATATTCACAGAGAACAATAAGGTTGCTCTCTCAGAGTTTAACCTCAGGCAAGGGGTGAGCTTGAGAAGTTGTGACCTCAGCCAGTGCAGGAATTGAACTTGCTCTGTTGATGTCACTCTGCATTGCAAACCATCAATGGGCCAACTGAGCTTACTGATCCTCCCCCTCGGTTCTGCACTAGAACGCCAACCTCAGTTTTTTTCTGCTTAGATTTCCGTACTGAGACTTGAACACATACACTTCTTACACACGAGGCAGGAATGCTACCTTTGGGTCACGGCTAAGACCTAAAAGAATTACACGCTCACATTGTTCAATTTTTGCTGTCAGTATCTTTCAAGAATATCTTATTGCTTGCTGTGAACAAGGCAACAATGAAGAGTGACAGCAACACTGTCTGAGAATTAATGTGACAAGGGTGATATTGCAGCCTCATTGTTCCTGCTCAAGCATGAAGGACTTGTGACTAACAGACACCACAGGCATGAAGGACTCTGAAGGTCTGCCCTGTGAGTGATGAACCAGTTGGAATCTGTTGCTGTCTGATGTGACAGTTTCTTCCTTTTGTAAATTTCTTCACTCAAGGGGATTGTCCCTAGTGATGTGTTACCACGGGCACCGGTTGCTTTCTGCATCCTTGCCAAAGTACACGTTGGTTATATTTGAGCCAGGACAGTCATATTGAGAGAGGTGATTCCTCTCAATTCGAGATGCCAGAGAATTTCCCTTGGTCACCAGGAATTGAAGATTAATTCACAGGACACTGCTGCAAAACAACACCCAGGTGAAACTGTCAGTGACATTAAAAAAAAGCTTGTCTTTTTTTGATGCATGACTTTTGTTCATGGACTCTTAGTTTTTTGAACATTTTACTACAAAGTCTGTTAATAAAACTGAGTTTGCATTCTCAGATTCTGTGATGAACTTTGAGGTATTAGTTCACTTTTTCTGATTTACTCTCCAGTGACATAGGGCCTGGTGTCAGTGAAGAAAGTACTTTGAAGGTTCTTATTTGGAAACACAGATGCAGCATATGGGAAAGGACTTGCTTGAAGGGTATTGTGTGTGCATGTGATTATAATTTGTTTTAAATTCAGTTGCCCTAAAGCTTACTACATTTTGTAAAAGATCAATCTTGTGTCACTTAAGAAAATCAAACTATAGACCCCTTGATGAAGCCTGTAGGCTATGCACACTTCAGTATGATTTTGTTTTCTGCCTATGCAAGATTACCGGTACAGTTTGCTTAAATTGTCAACTCTATGTATACAAATATCAGAGTACTAGTGACATATTCCTGTGTAAATCCTGAGTTTGCTCTTAAATATTTGGATTTCTCTACCTCAGGTTATGGATGCTCAGCCAGAGACTTCGATAAATGTTTGGGCGCTAAAGGAATCGAGGGATATGGGGATATGGCAGAAAAGTGGAGTTGATACAGATTAACTATGAATGAATAAAGAAGCTGCACTCCGAAAGCTTGTGATTTCAAATAAACCTGTTGGACTATAACCTGGTGTCATATGACTTCTGACATTGTCCACCCCAGTCCAACACCGACACCGCCATATCATTACTAAATGCTGGAGCAGTTTCGATGGATCACTTGCTCTTCGCCTGCTTCTATGCCTTTATACTCAGGTCACATGCATCTTTATTTCAAAGACTTGAGTGTTAAGTTGAGACTGGCAATTCAGTGCAGTAATGAGAGAGTGCTGCGGTGCCACAAGTGCCATTATTCAGATGAGACACTGAACAAAAGCCACATCTGTCCTCTTACATGAATGTGAATGGGCTTGGTACTGTTTCACAGCACGGCAAGGGAGATCTGCCTAATATCCTAGGCTAATACTTAGAGTCATAGAGTCATACAGCACAGAAGCAGGCCTTCAGTCCAACCTGCCGATGCAAACCATAATTCCAAAATAAACTAGTGCCACCTGCATGCGTTTGGCCCATATCCCTCCAAACATTTCTTATTCGTGTACTTATCCAAACGTCTTTCAAATGTTGTAATTGCATGTGTATCCTCCACCTCCTCCGGAATTTCATTCCACACACGAACCACTCACTGTGTAAAAAAAAGTTGCCCCTCGCGTCTTTTTTAAATCTTTCTCCTCTCACCTAAATGTGCCCGCCAGTTTTGAAATCCACCAACCCTAGGGAAAAGACACCTGGCATTCACCTTATCTACATCCCTCATTATTTTATTAACCTCTATAAGGTCACCCCTCAACCTCCTACACTCCAGTGAAAAACATCTCAGCCTTTCCAGCCTCTTTTTATAACTCAAACCCTCCATTCTGGGCAACATCCTGGTAAATCCTTTTTGAACCCTGTCTAGTTTAATAATATTCTTCCTATAACAGGGTGACCAGAACTGGGCACAGTATTCCAGAAGAGGCCTCATCAACGTCCTGTACAACCTCAAAATAACGTCCCAACTGCTTTACTCAAAGGTCTGAATAATGAAGGCAAGCATGCTAAATGCCTTCTTAACCACCCTGTCTACATTTTTTTGTTAATTCATTCATGGGATGAGGGCATCACTGACTAGGCAGCATTTATTGCCCATCCCTAATTGCCCAGAGGGCAGTTAAGAGTCAACCACAATGCTGTGGGTCTGGAGTCACATGTGGGCCTGACCAGGTAAGGATGGCAGTTTCCTTCCCTAAAGGACATGAGTGAACCAGATGGATTTTCCTGACAATCAAGAATAGTTTCATGGTCTTGATTAGGCCCTTAATTCCAGATATTTATTGAATTCAAATTCCACCATCTGCCATGGCAGGATTCGAACCCGGGTCCCCCCGACGCAAACTTCACACAATTATGTATGTGAGCCCCTAGGTCTCCCTGTTCTACAGCACCACCCAAGGCCCTACTTTTAATTGAATAAGTCCTGCCTTTGTTTTACCAAAATATAATACCTCAATTTATCCAAATCAAACTCCATTCACTTACCAGCTCAATGAAAATAGTTCACTATTTGGTGTCAGTTACTCAATTTATATTTCTAATCAGAAATGCATTTAGGCGTAATCTGGATTCTAATTAGCTGCATAACATATTAGATAACAGAAAAGTGGCAGAGAGAGTTTTTGCACAATAATTTAAATGTTTATGCGTCAATCAAACCTTCCTCCCAAGTATCATTCAGTTTCAGAAATGCTAATAATATCCATTTGATCTACTTCAGCCTCTGTGGTTTATAACCCCAATTAGATGTTAACAGAGGTGGTACGAAGATGGACTGGGATCATAGATTGGTGCATTGGACACCAGTAAAAATTCTTTAAAAGACTTAAATAACTAATATCTGGTGAACAACAGAGGACACAATCAAATTGAGAAAAAAAGATTAGACTAGTTTGTGTCCAGCTTCAACTACAGTACCCTTTGTAAAACTGCTGGGTTTGGATGTGATGCTGGATTTCACACCAATGTCTCTCCTTGAAGTCAGTGGAAAATGATTGAATAAAAAAATGCATAAAACCAGTGTTTCAGTCAATCCCACAGGATTCAAAGGCAGTCGGGTTAAAATCACTCATTTTGCGTCTAATCTGTAGATCTTTTAAGAATTGCCAAAGGGATAGAACTGTCCAGCCAGTCTACGTCTGGTCCCTATGCTCTCCGGAGCGGTACAGATAAGAACTACTGATGTCTCGTCCCAGCTTAATAAGAGTCAGAATAATGAGAGCTTTGTTGTTCTGTTGCTGTCACATGAGGGAGTTAGCCTGTGTAGCGCTGGAGCTATTCTCTGATTGAAATCTGCTGGGATTCAGAATGTTGCTGCAGAACTGGTGAGATATGTGTTGAGCAATGGAATAAGAAAGGGTTGATCTCAGTCCTTGTGTATTAGCATTTCCTGTCATTAGCATGTACTTTAACCAGCCCTGACAATCTAAAGATACTTTTGTCATTTTTGGTTTTCTAAAAAAAAGGCAAACAAAGCACTGATGTTCACTTCTAGACAGACAGCAGGGAGGTTGTGTTAAACTTGTGTAGAACCTTAGTTAAACTACACGTGGGGCAATATTTAATGGAGTTGATGGGTCTTACTGATATTGTAGATTCAGCAAGAGCCCCATCTCGCCTCCTCATGGGAAGGCCTGCCAGAATTAAATGTCCTACCCGAGGCACCTAACTGGGCAGCAGTGAACCTTGCCCTGAGGGCAACAACACTGGGAGCAGGGCTGAGAATGGCCAGTCAGTCAGAGGCCAGCAGCATTTATTGCAGGCAACACTGGGCAACAGTGGCTGATGCCAGCCATATACCCAAGTGAGACCCAGTGTCACCAATGAAGAGGGCAAGTTGAGAGTGGTGGTGTTTTTGGGAGAGGAGAGTCAGTAGCAATGGCAAGGGGGTGGCTCTCTGTGGGCCCCGACCCTTCCTGATGCCAGTTTCCATGACCAGACACTGAGTGTCTTTAAATGAAGTATCTCACCTCCTGAAACCACACAGATAACGCCAAGAAAGTTTGCTTTTCGAGTTTCCCACGTGGACAAGTCCCATCAGCAGCAGTGGGATGAAGCCCTTACTTGATCATTAATTGACCACTTAAAGGTGGTAACTGTTGGTGGTGTGGCATGGCCATCTACGATGAATCTGGGCAGATATGGTGGTGGCACCCTCCCAACTGAATAAGTCATCCCAAATTCCCCTCCGATGAGGGCATTAAATTCCACCAATGGAATGTTATGTTCAATTTTAATCTTATGTAATAAAATGGGATAGAATAAATAAAAGCAGTTTAATAAAGAGAATACCTATCAGCAAAGGCTCTTTTTAAGAAAATGTTAACCAAAATGATACCATTGAATCTTTTCAGAATTATTTAAGACCTCAATGAGAAGCTTGGGGAACTCACTGAGGTCTTAAATAAATGTGAAAAGATTCAATAGTGTAGATATAGAGAAAGCATTTTCACTTAGGTGGGACCCAGAACTGGGAGCCATAAAAAAAAAACTCTCCAATAAATCTATTAGAAAATTCCAATTTTCTTTTACCCTAGGTGAGAATAAAATATAAAATATGTGACCATTTAGAGCATTTCAGGCAAAAAGCACAAATTCATTAATAACTGTGAGGTAAGATAAATAGATAAGAGTGTGATGAAGGAGGTGTTAAGGGATTTACTTGGAGTATGAACTCAGATGTGCATTTATTGGGCTGAATGGTCTGCTTTTGTGATTCAAGCGCAATGCCTAAAGCAGTTGAATAGCTTTTCTCAGGTTCTAGGCTGATGCATGGAGGAGGGCTGATGGGTAAAGCACTAGAGTTCCCCAACTGCTGCTTCATTCCTGAGAAAGATGTTTAGAGGTTCTTCATAACCATGCTGCTCTTTAGTCACAAACATACCATTCTTTAGTAAAAACAGTAGGACTGCAGTATCACTGTTGTCTCTTGTCTGCCAGCATTGCAAGGACTCTCATAGCAACATTATTGATATTTTCGATGAGATACAGGCTGTAAAAATGAATCTTCTCTAGTTCTATAACTCTATTAATTTTAAAGTGCCCACCGTGACTCAAATAATAGCATGCTCATGGGTTCCAAGTCCTACTCTGGAGAGTTTGACAGCCCTGGCATAGTTCTAAGGGAATATCACACTGTCTAAGGTAGAGCTGTTGACCGAGATATCAAGTGGGCATCCTGTCTGTCCTTCTCATGTGTTCCCATGGCACTATTAGGAGACGGGGACCAATATTTATCCTTCAACCAATATCACTAAAACAGATTATCTGGCCACTACCCTTCAGAAGTAATTTGTTGACTGAAAAGGGTTTTGGAACACCAAGACTCCTTAGATAGTATCTTCCAAACCTACAACTTCATTCTAGAAGAGCAACACATACATGAGAACACCACCACCTGCAAGTTCTCCTCCAAGCCACTCACCATTTTGACTTAAGTGTATCGCCATTCCTTCACTGTCATTGGGTCAGAATCCTAAATCTCCCTCCCTAATGACATCATGGGTCTACCTACAGCACATGGACTGTAGCAATTCAAGTAGATAGCTCACTGCCATGTTCTTGAGGACAATAAGAGATGGGCAGCAAATGCTGCCTCGGCCAGCAAAGTCCTCGTCCTGTGAATGAATTAAAAAAAAGGTCCTGAGGTTGTGAAAAGCGTTATGTAAATGGAAGCCCTTTGAAATTTTAAGGAGCAGATTCTACATTGCTTGCCCTCCCCAAATATTAGGCTCCAATAATAAGTGGCATTGCAATTACGACAATCTTGTTTAAACCTTCCAAGAGCCAAACAAATAACAGGCAGCTGGTGTATGTACGTCACTGTGGTAGAGTCACAGCTCTTTTATACTAATCATTTACTGCATAAAAAGCCAGTTTGGGGAAGTACTAAAATTATTGAGTGAATTTCCGATATAGTTTATACCACATTGGTGATAGGGCAGCAGAGGGATTATGTTGAGCATAGAGACTCAGAATTGAGTGGTATCCTCTCATTTGTGCACCATTAAATTACTTAACCTGGAGTTTTGGCCCCTCCTGCGATGAACCCACAGTCCAATCCCAGTGAGCCCATCCAGCTTTTGCTAACACTATAGTTGCAATAGTCCTGGATTGGATCTCCATTATAATCTGGGCAAGTTACTGACAGACATGTAGAGGCAAGTCAACTGTCAAGTTCAAATCAGAGGTCTTTTTAAAAATAAAACCTATTACAGGACATTGCGAAGAAGAATCATCTTGAGGTCAAAGCGTTAACTCTGTTTCTCTCACCACAGATGCTGCCAGACCTGCTGGCTTTCTCCACTACTTGCTGTTTTTATTTAAGATTTCCAGCATCTGAGTATTTTGCTTTTAGTTTAGTGTTTTTTGCAATTTTTTAAAAATCTTATTTACATGGGTTTTTTTTCCCAACTGTGACTGCCTGCCTGTTACTTGGTCAGACACCCAGACCCTCCCCTCCCCCTTTTCCACAATCAGATTTGCCAGGTCTGGATGGACACATTTCTGGAAGTGTCAGCACATCACGCCCTGCCTTCAGATACCCTGCCCTCACAATCTCACCATCAGTCCGTCCAACAGCACAAAGCCCCTCCTTCCCACAATTGCTGGAAAGCAATCAAGCTCTTTGTTTCACACTTTGACTGACAGTAAACCACCTTCCAACAGCCTTTTTTGTTTCTTTCCAGTTCCTGTATTTATGTAGCCTTGGGAGAAAGTGGAAGTTTTGTTGATGCACTATCACAAACACTTAGCATTCCTTGGGTATGAGAGCTGTGAAGCACTGTCTTAAAAACAGCCATGTTTAATATGCTTCACTGAGCCTTTGAACAAAAGTACTGTGCTTGGAGGCCTCTTAGCATGCGATAAGTCATTGAGTGCTTGGCCAGTCCGCATGTTTCAAGAAGTTAGTTCCATGCTGCAGCAGTAAAACTGCTTGCCCGGCATCAGTGTTTCCCGCTGTCCAAACCTCTGTGTGAAAAGAAGTTCTTTTAAAAGTATGAAATGTTTTATTTATATTGTGTTTTCTAGGTTGTCTAGGTTGTGTTTGTCTAGGTTGAAGCCATTTTTGTGGGTGTCTTGAATTTGGTGGCATAGATAGTTCCCACATATTTTCTGGAAATTTTGAACTACATGAAAATAATCCCTGTCTTCACTTTACTTGTCTAGTTCAGATGAGTTAGAGTCTCTCAACTTTTGGTTTGTGCAATCATTGAGCTGCTCCAACCTTTACACTGAGGATTTTAAATCACCCAACAACAACAACATGTATTTATCTAAAGATTTAAATATAGTAAATTGTCCCAAGGATATTCACAGGAACAAAATTTGGATCAAAGCCGCTAAAGAATACACAGGAGAGATAGCAAAAGTGTGGCCAAAGAGAGAAATCATCAGGAGCATCTTAAAGAAGGCGTAAAAGACAGATTTGGAGAGGGAACTCCAGAGCTTAGGGCCAAGTCAAATGAAGGTGAGCTACCAACGGTGGCATGATTAAAATTTGGGATGGAAGAGGCCAGAATTGGACGGACGTGGAAAATTGGAGGATTACACATCTGAGGCTACATAGTTACATAGAGAGGCGAAAGCGTATAGATTTAACTACTCAGTGTAAATAAAGGAGTCTTGTATGAATGAGCATTCAGCATAACCAGTTAATGAATGGGTTTTGCCTTCCTTTTTCAGGTATGATTATCAGGAATTGTTGCACAACTCCACCTTCTGCCTTGTTCCAAGGGGAAGAAGACTGGGCTCTTTCCGATTTCTGGAATCCCTTCAGGTAACCCAAAGTCCATGATGTGAAAATTTGAACTGTATGAGATTGTGAAACAAAAACAGAAAAGGCTGGATGTGTCCAGTGAGCTTACCAGCATTGAGAATAAAGTTTTTTGGGGTAGAGGGACGAAAGGTGTATATATATAAAATATAAAACAAACAAAAATAAGTTTGGAATATCGGCCAATTAGTGCTTGGTATTTAGCTCCTTTTTTTTGCCTTTAATTGTTTCAAGTTTAACTTTTGCTTAAGGACCGAGGCCACCTTGGGCAACCCCAGCTGCATCCCGCACCCTGTACTTCCTCATCTTTTGCTGATGCTCGACATTGTGAAACACTCCACTCATTGTTTCTCTCTCTTGTGACATATTGCTGCCCTGACCTATTTCTGCTAGAACTTTACCAAGTGATCTGTACATTGCCCTACAGTGGCTTCTGAACTTGTCCTGTGGGATGTGAACTCTTGGGTCCTTGTATTATTAATCCAGGATTCTTAGTTGCTGGTCCGGTAACACAGCCATTACTTTGCTGGAGCCTTTCCTATTTCTCTTTGGTCATCTTCTCTTTCATATGCACCGCAGTCTGTCTCTAGTTTGCAATAACAATGCAGGAACTGGGGTGGCTCATTCAACTTCTGAAACCTGCCCTAGCATTAATTACGATCATGGCTCATCTGGGTCTCAGTACCCTTAATCCACCTAACTTCAGACCCTTCGTTGTCCTCATAAAAAAAAAATCCATCAACTTCAGTCTTGAAAACTACAATTGAGCTCAAGTATCCACTCTCTTTGAAGAGATTGTTCTACATTTCTATGAGAAGCATGTTTCCTTACTTCTGTCCCAAATGACCAAAAATAAAAGCATACTTTTCAGATTTGATTGGAACTGCTCAGGATCATTAAAATGAAGTAAGCTTAAAGATGCACTTGTAAGTGAGGAGAGTATAGCTGTGCACCAACAGGTCAAGTCCAATTCTGCAAAGTGAGTAACAGTCTCACGTATAACTGTTCCCCTAATACCTGCATGCTATGAAGTCTAAGAAGTCTTAACTTTAAAACTTCAAATATAGTTTTATGAAAGGGAAATTGTGCAAGACAACCTTTTAAAGGCATTTTTGAGGACAAACTGTGAAGGTGCTTTGTTTTTTAATTATTTCTCCATCCCCTTTGGGCGATAAATGGGCAATAAAGTAGATGTCATCTACCTGGATTTACAAATGTCTTGAAAATAAGGTTTACTCAAAAGGGTAACATGCAAAATCATGGAGTTAGAGTAATGTATCAGCATTGTTAGAGGATTGGTTAATGGACAGGAAGCAAAGGCCATTTTAAAGCTGGTGGGCTGTAGTAAGTAAATTGCAGAAAGAATCAGTTCTGATTGTTATTGCTGTGGCCTCCATAATTCTCAGTTTAGAAGAGCAAGAGCAGCAGGTAAAAGTCAAAATCCTCAAAGTCCGTTCCTAACCAAAAGTCATGGACTGCAAAGGTTCAGGAAAGCAGCTTGCCACTAATTTCCCAAGGTATTAAGGAAGAGCAATAAATGCTGGCTTAGCCAACAACTCCCTCATTCCACGAATGAACATCAATGATTTAGACAATGAGACCAAAAGTACAGTATCTAAATTTGCTGATAATGCAAAAACTAGGTAGTTATGTGAGAAAGGCACACAGGCTAAAAAGATGTATAGACAATTAATTGAGTAGGCAACATGGTGCTAGGTGAATATCAGTGTGGGAAACTGTGGGTTTATTCATTTTGGTAGCAAGAAGAGAAAAGTAGAATATTTTTTAAAAATTTGTGTGAAATCTATAAATGTTACTATTCAGCGAATCTTGGATGTAGTTGCACAAGGAACACAAGTTTAGCATACAGGTAAAACAATACGGAAGATGGATGAAATCTTGGTCTTTGTTGCAACAGCATTGGAGTACATGAATAAAGAAGTGTTGCGAGGTTTTAGTGACATCACGCTTGGAACACTATGCAGTTTCCAATTCCGTATTTAAGGAATAATATACTTCTTTCAGAGGCAGTATAGTGAAGGTCCACCAGATTGCTCACTGGAATGAGAGGATTCTGTCGAGATGAGGTTTATTGAGTATGTAAATGAGCCTCTGAGGTGACTGTGATGTAACTGTGACCTCACTATTCATGTGCTAATACTCTGCTGGAAGGCTGGAACCTGTGTAACACTGAGCCTTCCTCTCATGGAGAATTGGCTAGTAAACATTGTTTAGAAGCAACTCAGAAATCTGGCCAGAGCTTGCATGAGGTGAAAATAGAAAAACAGATGAGGATGGTTCGGAATCAGAAAAAGAGCAAGTTAATTAGAAAAGACAGACAAGAGCAAGTCAGAGAAGGAGGTAACGCTGAAGAATTAAATTCCATTTATTTCAAAGCAAGGGGCCTTACAAGTAAGGCTGATTAATTCAGGGCATGTATCGGAACAATGGACTAGAACATCATAACTATTACAGAAACATGGCTGAGTGATGGACAGGACTGGCAGGTCAATTTTCCGGGTTTTAGATGCCATAGGAAGGATACAGAGGTAGGCAAAAAAGGAGGGGAAATGGCATGTTTGATTAAGAAAAACATTACAACTGTAATTAGAGAGGATATTTCTGAGGGATCATCCAGTGAAAATATATAGGTTGAAATTAGAATAAGAAAGGGGTGATCACCTTGGTGGGGTTGCAGTATAGGTGCCCCAGTAGTCAGAGGGAAATTGAGGAGCACATATGAATAGAGATCTCAGATATACATAAGAATTATAGGATGGTAAAGGTAGGAGATTTTAATTTTCCAAGCTTTGATTGGGACTGCCATGGTATTAAAGGGTTTGATGATGAGGAATTTGTTAAATGTGTTCAAGAAAGTTTTCTTTATCAATATGTGAGTGGCCCTACTGGAGATGAAGCACAACTTGACCTCGCTATGTTCCTGTTAGAATGAAAGGTAAGGCAAGTAGGATTATGAAACAATGGATATTGAGGTTCTAGTCGAAACTAAAGAATTGTATATTAGATATAGACAACTGGGATCAAGTAAAGAGTGTAGTGGCATTCTTAAGAGGGAGATCGGGAAGACAAAGACAAGATATGAGATAGCCTTGGCAGATAAGATTAAGGATAATCCAAAGAGATTCTACAAGTACATGAAGAGGAAAGAAGCAGTGAGAGAGGAGGGCCCCTTAAAGATGAACAAAGTCATCTCTGTGTAGAACCTCAGGAGATGGGAGAGATATTAAATTAATATTTCACATCAGTTTTTACTGTGAAGTAAGAAATGGAGGCTAGAGAACTTGGGGAAATAACTATATAGAAGAAGTCGTGTTGGAGGCCTTAGAAAACAAAGGTGGATAAATCTCCAAGATCTGATCTAGTGTAGCCCACAATGTTATGGGAAGTTGAGGAGGAAATTGTGGGGCTACGAGCAGAAGTATTTTTATCACCTGTAACAGTAGATGAGGTCCCGGAGGACTGGAGGGTGGTTAATGTTGTGACTTTATTTAAGAAAGGCTGGAAGGAGAAGCCTAGGAACTGTAGACCTCTGAGTCTAACATCGGTGGTAAGTTGTTGGAGGTGATTCTGAAAGATAGGAATTTACATGCATTTGGAGAGGCAAGGAATGATTAGGGATAGTCAGCATGGTTTTGTGTGAGAGAAATCGTGTCTCTTAAACTTTATTGAGATTTTTTTTGAGGAAATAACCAAAGAGTAGTGAGGGCAGAATAGTAGACGTTATTTATCTGGACTATAGTAAGGCTTTACTAGATATATGAATTAGTAAAGTTAGATCACGTGGGATTCAGGGTGAGCTTGCCAATTGGATGCAAAATTGGCTTTACAGTAGGAGACAGAGGATGGTGGTGGAGTGTTGTTTCTCAGACTGGAAGCTTGTTACCAGTGGTATTCCACAGGGATCGGTACTGGGTCCAATTTTTGTTTGCCATTTGTATACATGATTTGGATGAGAATTAGGAAGCATGATTAGTAAGTTTGCGGAAGGCACCATGGTACAATGGACTGTGAAGAAAGTTATCTAAGATTACAAAAAGATCTTGATCAATTGAGTCAATGGGCTGGGAAGTGGCAGATGGAGTTTAATTTGGATAAATGCAATGTATTGCCGTTTGGTAAAACAAACCAGGTCAGGACTTATACAATAATGGTAGGATCCTGGGTAGTGTTGCAGAACAAAGACCTAGGAATTCAGGTACATAATTCTTTGAAATTTGTGTCACAGGTAGACAGGGTGATTAAGAAGGTGTTTAACATGCTTGCCTGAATTGCTCTGACCTTTGAGGGTAAGAGTTGGGATGTCACATTGAGGTTGTAGAAGATGTTGGTGAGGCATGTTCTAGCATACTACGTACAATTCTGGTTGCCCTGTTATTGGGAGGATTTTATTAAATCTGGAGAGGGTTCAGAAAAGATTTATCAGGATGTTGCTGAGAATGGAGGGTTTGAGTTGTAAAAACAGGTTGGGACATTTTTCACTGGAGAATAGGAGGTTGAGGGGTGACCTTACACAGGTTTAAAAAACTCATGAGGGGTCTAGATATGGTGAAAAGCAAAGGTCTTTTCCTGAAGTTCAAAACTAGGAGACATTTTTATGGTGAGAAGAGAAAGATTTAAAAAGGACACGAGGAGCAACTTTTTTACACAGAGATCGGTCAGTATGTGGAATGAGCTGCCAGAGGAAGTGGTCAATGCAGGTACAGTTACACCATTTAAAAGACTTTTGGATGAGTCCATGAATTGGAGGGATATGGATCAAACACCAACAGGTGGGACTAGTTTAGTTTGGGAACATGCTCAACTTGGACCAGTTGGATCAAAAGGATCTGTTTTCATGCTGTATGACTCTAACTGAATAATCCATATAGAACACGATGGCAGTTGTGGAGAAACCAGTGTAAGGCAAGACAGTGTTTTTCTCCGAGGAATCTAAAGAACCACACGACAAGATTTAACAACCATGAAACAAGGCTGAGGAACCACCAGGAACAAAAATAATCTTTAGAAGACTTCCTGGTGTGAGGTGAAGTGGCCGCATGTCCATTCCAACTGAGGAATCCCTGCCCTCTCTGAGAACACTCAATGCTGGCAAAGGATCAATGCAACCACATGGATAGGAGAAGTGGACAACACATTTTGACAGGTGCAGAATAGCCTGGAGTCTTTAGTTGGAGCAGCAACAGCTTCAGGTAAGTACTTTCTTATAGACATTAGGCCCCAACACCAGTGGGATCCTTAAAAGAAAAGTTGTTGATGAAACGTTTACATAGAATTTTTCAGTCCTAGCAGCCTTCGATGCTTATTTTAGTCTCAGGAATTTGTTATTGACTGCATCTGATCCAACAGTCAGTGGTCTCGATGCACTCCATTGAGGATTCATATACAGTGACCATTTCCTGTGATGATGAGGCATTGAGGAATGAGATCTTTGAAATTTTTAACAGATTCTCCTTGATTCATCGCAGTATGCAGAAGGCTGAAAAAATGCACGTATAAGGCAAGCCAAGCTCAAAGTGCGATGCCAGGGTGCTATTTCTCGCAAAGCTGAGATTCCATTTAAGCCCATAAGTTGTCCACCTCTCCCAAGGAAAAGCAGATCAAAAACAATGAAAAGGTGTCAATGAATAGTTTAAAGTACTGGCAGTAAGGTGTAAGAAAGCACTGTAAGTCATAAGATTGTCCAACAAGGAAGTATACAATACATGTGTCCACCTTCAGCAGTTTTGCAATACAAGGTCAGTACTTTAAAAGTAAATCAAACAGATCACCTCCAAATCATAAAATTCTCTAGTATTCTAGATGTGTAGTCAATGCTGAGGTTCCTGTCATGTTGCATTTTCATGCAGAAAGTTTCTCAGTGCCTACAAATGCAGCCTAAATTGTTCAGACTGCAGCTCCTCCAGCGCAATCAGTAACCTCAGGAGATTTTCATTGATCATTCACCATCCTTGCACAAGTCTTTTGAAGAAGTGAAACTCTACAATCTTCTTGATGACCCACTCCTCTCTTTGTCCTAAACTTGAGAATACTGAATAAGAACTTCAAGAAATTGTTATACCACTACAATAGCTGCATGGTGATACCTCCCAGCTTTTCCTCAACAGTGCAGCTTCACCATCCCAAGAGCTTTCAATGTCAGATCATCTCTTTGAAGGAATGCATTGTGAAAAACATGAGATTAATTGACATCCTGTGAAGAGGAAACTGGACCTTCCAAAGAGCATCCACTTGTCTTCTAGGACTATGTAGACTTTACATTTACCTAAATAATCTAGAAGCTCATGCCAATATTCTGAGGACATGGATTTCAATCGTAACATGGCAGATCATGAAATTTGAATTTGAATAAAATCTGCAATTAGAACCTGGCCTAATGGTGATTATTAAAAAAAAAGTGCCCATGTCATTTGCTAATGTTGTTTAGAGAAGGGAAGCTGATCTGGTCAACATGTGATTCCAGCCTGTCAAATGTGGTTGACTCTTGACTGCCCTTTGGACAACCAGGGATGGGCAATAAATGCTGGACTAGCCAGTGACACCCTCATCCTATGAATAAATAAAAGAAAATTAATTGCCATCTGAAATGGCCTAGGAAGCCACTGTGTTCACTGGCAATTTGGGATGGGCAAAAAATGCCAGCCTTACTAGCAATACACATATCCCAGACAACTATAAAATAAGTGCTGGTTATCCTGTAGTGAGAGGCTCAGTACTTTGGGTCTCTACTCTGTGAAGTTTAGAAGAATAGGAGGTGATGTCGTCAAAGCATACAAGATTCTGTAGGGACTTTACAGGACAGACACTGGGAGGTTTTTTTTATCTCCTGCTGGAAAATCGAGAACATGGGAGGCACAGTCACAGGATAAGGGGTTGGACATTTAGGACAAAGAGAAGAATCAAAATTTCTTCACTCAATAGGTTGTGAATCTTTGAAGTTCTTTACACCAGAGGGTGGTGGATGCCTCTTTGTTGAATATATTTAGGGATGGAACAGACAGAATTCTGGTCTCTTGGAGGATTAAGATATATGGGCAGTGGGTAGGAAAGCTGAGCTGATGCCAAAGATCAGTCATGACCATTTGAACAGTGGAGCAGGCTCGATGGGACATCTGGTCCACTCCTGTTTCTTGTTTCTGATTTCTTACATTTCTTGTTTTGAAATGAAGAAAGAAACAAAAGGGGAAGAAAATGCAAGTTTTTGTATGGTTTTCTTGGGGTGTTGCTAAGCAATACATAGGGTTGCACTGGATTTTCATTGCTTCAGACCCTTTTTTCCATGATTCCTTGGAGAGCCAAAGTGAAACAAAACTCATTATTTTGAAACTTGCCATTCATTCATTGTTTTATAAAGCTTGTGAGCAAGGAAATGGGAATTGTCACTGACTGGGAATTTTTTCTTATGTTGATGCAAAAAAATTGAGTTCAAAAGGTTCAGTAGAAGAAAGGAACATTAATATTCCCAGCAAATCAATTGCTTAAAAATGACTAGTAAGTTATGATCTGGAGTCCTGGCCAACATTTCTCCCTCACCCAACAATATCAAAAAAAATTACTTGTTAACTTGCCTTATTGTTGTTTTGAAACCTATCTCTCTCAAAGTAGACCTGAAGTTGAACCACCTGATAATGCTGACTGGAGACTGAATTTTATTGCATGCTAGACACTTTGAGATGTTTCTGAAACAGGATGAGACATTTTTTAAAAGCATATTATCGTTTCTTTGCTTCATCCTTTACATCAAAAATTGGGAAATGTCCTCCCTCCCTCATTTTTCCCTGCCTCCTAATTTGCACAGCATATCAAAACTCAAGCTTGACCATGGCTTCTTGACTTACCTCAACATCTCTCTTTACTTTTTTCAGCCTTGGTGGTTTTTCACAGCCAATACCTTGACCTTTCTGTTAAGTTTCTCACCAAATGTATACATTATCTTGGACTTGCTTATTCAGGTGCATGCTCTTGTCACTTGCCATTGGTACAATCATGTTCATGCCCATTAATGTTTGAAGAGAAATCCAAATTCCTAATTTTAAGCAGTGAAACTATGCTACAAGACTTCATGTTTTTAAACAAAAGACTTAAAACAGACACTGTTAACTTAGCAATACGTTCTAAAACAATGGATGTTATGCACGCAACTTTACGTCTTTCCCCAAGAATTTTCTTACACTTTGTGGCACATTAGAGTTATTTATTTTTGTCAGAAATACCCAGAAGTATTACGCAGTCCTCTGGAAATTACTTTCATTTTCCTCAGTTTCAGTTATTCTCACAAATAGAGCCTTCATTTACTACCCCTTGACTGCAGATGCCTTACTTCCTTGTTCTAGGTGCCTTCTCAATAACTTTAAACTAATCTGCTAGGTACTTTTTTTTTTGTCACAAGATTTTCTGGGACAGACCACAGTAGATTTTTTCCACTTGTTTCAAGCTAAACAATTTTCCAGCTTCTGTTCCAAATGAAATTCAAACTGAGATTAAGCTCTTTGCGTCCCATGCAGTAAATGGTGAGATTTTAATGTGTTTTAATCTGTTTTAATGTCCATCCTATTGACTGTCATTTACAATGGCTATCTACTGTCTTCCACAAACTGCACACACCAGATCCAAGCTGCACCTAACTCTCAGCAAGCACCCAGATAACCTGAAATCAGACAACCTCTCCAAGATGCGCCTATCTCCACAAAAATGTAGCATGCTCTAGGGTGTCCTCCCCATGTTCTTTGGGTTAAGTATCCTTCATTTAAAATTCCTTCTTCGATCTGATGAAAGAAGTGTGCTTTGGCAACCTTCAGGGTTTACCAAAGACTTCCAAACTAATTTAGTTACAGCTCCCAAAATAAAAGCATTTCTTTGGACAATCCTTACATGCAGGTGCTACGTCTCCAGTTCTTCAATAGGAAAGGCCACCTAGTCCTTGTGATGATTTTACCTTTCTAGCTCTAAACCTTCTAAATCAACATAGCCTCAATCTTTTAAGTGTGATAGGCTCCAAGCTGGTTTCATTGTACTTTGTTCCAGGGTTGCTTTTACCAGTTTCTCAACCGTACCTGCATTCTCTATAGATAAATCTTCAATTCATAAAACTTGAAGTTAAATTCTAGGACACATGAACCGTGAACAAGATCTCTGAAACACCATGAGTTGGCAAGTGTCTGACAGCAGCTCAGTTTGAGTTGACAATCATCCAGGATTGGCATGGGGATTTCAGAAATGAAGGTTTAATCTCTTGGATGCTGCTGCAAAATTACGCAGGCCAAATTTTCACAGGAACATCAAACAATTTGTGAACCTTTTTAATGTTCTATGAATACATCTGTTTATTAGTTGTACAAATATTGGAGCTTAGGTTGAAAGGCTGTTAAAATGACCATCAAGAATCAGGCAATCCAATAATGAGGGGTCTCTTTGCATCCAGTTGGCTGTGGGACAATGTGAGGGTGTGTGTCAAGTGACCAATGGCAGTGAATGTGAGGGTGGGGTGTTTAGAGGCAAGGGCTCAAGGAAGACACACCAGCAGTGCTGTCAACCATGAGCTTAGTGGATGACTGTTTTTCTTCCTTCGCTGTCACTTTTCTGCTACAATTACTTTGCAATTTACAGTCTATTTCTTTAAAATCAGGCTGGAATTTTCAGGCATTTTACTGAAGGGGCAGTCACATACGGTGGGTGATTGGCCAGCGACTTTCCTGCACCCTCCCCCCACCCCTCCAAAATGACATGGTCGCCACTAAATGTTAGGTGAGTAGTTGCCAAAATCAGCAACCCACCCGCTATTATGAAAAGATATAAGTAACTGGCCAGTTGTGCTTTTTAACAGGCCAATTAGCCTGAATGTCACGCACACGTCCCCATTACTATGTGAACTAAAAACACATTGAAGATAAAGGCAATTGGCTGTCCAATTTGGATAAGTGTCCAGTGCTAAGGGTCTGCTTTTAAAAGGGGTTGGAGAAAGTCGCATTGATTTTACAGGTGATCTAGGATCATCCCATCATAGCATCAATTGATAAATGCACTGCCTAGTGTGAGAGACCAGATTCTAGTCCCTGCTGAGTTGACTGATCATAACCAAGGTGCAACAATTGGTCCCAGCACCCATTTAAGCAGGGAAGGGAGGCCGAAATAAATAGTTTCCATTCCCAATCTCTCTACCATAACCTACTACTAGGAATTGAATATGTGCAGAGGTTTAATGAGACTGAGATTGTTTGCAATGTCATTTTGATGGCATGCTACATTGATATCACTGTCTAGGGTGACAGCTGAAATACCAGAGGGCAATTGTACTTGTGTAAATTTATCACAACACAAGTAACAACTCCAGAGACTGCTTAAAACAGAATGCTTAAAATTCATTATCACCTGTGTCAAACAACATTTAAGTTGTCAAATTAAGTGTGTTTTATTTTGCTTCATCCTAGGCTGCTTGTATCCCAGTTCTGCTCAGTAATGGCTGGGAGTTACCGTTCTCCGAGGTCATTGACTGGAGCAAGGCTGTGGTGGTGGGTGATGAGAGGCTCCTACTCCAGGTAAGGCAATTCCGAAATGGACTCAGCAATAAAGTTCATGTAGACGTAGCTCCCAACTCAATACTTGTACCCAATCCCCATCTCAGGAATAATGTTGAATAAAAATTCATTTCAGTGTTTCAGTTTTGAGTCAGCCTGGCCATGTGAGTCACCTGCATTGCTTTTTCCGTGATGTAAGTAAAAAGAGAAGTATAGTTGTGATGGGTGATTTCAGCCTGCATATCAATGGGACCAATCACATGGGCAAGGGTAACATGGAAGAGGAATTTGCAGATTGCATCAGATTTGTTTCTTAGAGCAGTACATTGCACAGTCTGAGAACAGGCTATTTTACATCTAGCAATATGTAATGAGGTAAGATTAATAAGAGATCTCATAGTTTAGGATCCATCAAAGAGGTAGCTTTCACAGTATGGTAGAATTTCAAATTCAGCTTGAGTGAGAGCAATCTGGCTGTCAAACCTCAACTTCAATATGGGCAATTACAGAGAAATGAAGAAAGAGTTGTCTAAAGTGGGCTGGGAAAGTAGATTAAGGGAAAGGTCAATAGATGCACAGTGGTAGACATTTAAGCAGATATTTCATAATCCTCAGCAAAAATTATTCCAGTCAGAAGGGATTTGATGAGAAGGATGAATCAATCACGGTTAACAAAGGCAGTCAAGGAGAGTATCCAGTCAAAAACTAAGACATACAAAATGGCTAAAGCTAGTGGTAGGACAGAGGATTGGGAATTTTTTTAGGAACCCGTAGCAGATGACTTAAAAAGCTAATAAAGAGAGAGAAAATTGATTATGAGAGTAAATTGGCAAGAAATATTTTTTAAAAAGCAAGAATTTTTACAGGTATGTGAAAAGAAAGAGAGTAGCTGAATAGAATGTGGGATCCTTAGAGGATGGGACTGGGGAATTCATAACTGGGAAATGGCAAATTGTTTAAACGAGTATATTGCATGAATCTTCATTGTGGAGGACACCATAAAATCCCAAAGATAACAGATAAGCAAGGTGCTAATAGGAGGAAAGGTTTTGAAGCAGTATCTGTTACGTGGGACAAAGTATTTGACAAGCGAATGGGACTAAAGGCAGAGAAATCACCAGAACCTGATGCATCCAAGGGTGTTAAAGGAAGTGGTTGCAGAAGTAGTGGAGGCATTTGTTGAAATTCCTGAAATCACTGGGTTCCAGGAGCATTCTAGCACATTAGAAAACTGCTGATGTGTTGACCCATTTGAGGAAGGGAGACAGAAAGCAGGAGTCTGTAGGCCAGTTGTGCGCATTGACTACAGCAGTTCAAGAAGTCAACTTGTCACCACCTTCTCAAGGGCGTTGAGGACCAGGCAATAAATGCTGGCCAGCCTGTAATGCCTACATCCCATGTGTGAATAAAAAAAAGTTGTCCTGACATCCGTTATTGGCAAAATGCTATAGTCCATTATTAAGGAAGAAATAGCAGGACAATTATTAAAGCATAATGCAGTCAAACAGCATAAACATGGTTTGGTGCAAGGGAATCATGTTTGCCAAATTTGCTACAGTTCTTTGAGGCAATAACATGCAGAGATGATAATAGGGAACTGGTAGATATGGTGTACGTGGATTTGTAGAATGCATTTGATAAGGTGCCACTTAAAAGGTTATTACACATGATAAGAGTTTATAGTATTGGGTGGTAATATATTAGCATGGATTAAGGATCTGTTAATATAGAATGTACAGAATCAGGATTAATAGATCTCTTTCAGATATAACAAGTGGAGTGCCACAAGGATCGGTCCCCTGGCCTCAATTATCTACAATCCATATTAATGACTTGGAGAACGTGAAGAGTGCAAAGTATCCGAGTTTATTGATGATATAAAAATAGATGGGAGGGTATGTGATGAGGACATAAAGAATTTGTAAGGGGATATTGGCAGGTTGAGTGAGAAGGCAAAAACCTGGAAGTTGGAATTTATTGTTGGAAAGTGTGAAGTCATATACTTCAATAAGAAGAAACAAATGATAGACTATTATTTAAATGGAGATAGGCACCACAAAAGTGCATGACAGAGGGATCTGTGTGTTCTTGTGCATGAAACATAAAATCTTAGCATGTAGGTGCATCAAAGAATTAAAAAAGCAAATGAAATTTTGGGCTTTATTGCTAGGGAGTTGGAGTTTAAAGATAGGGAAGTCTTGTTACAACTGTACAGGGTGTCAGTGAGGTCACACCTCAAGTACACTGTACAGTTTAGTCTCCTGTATTTAAGAAAGGATGTACTAACATTAGAGGCAGTTCAAATGAAATTCATTGTGCTGATTCCTGGGATTAAGGGATTCCCTTATCAAGAACAGCTAAACAGGTTTGGCTTTTTGTTCATTGGAGTTTGCAAGAGTATGACGTGATGTTATTGGTTCATACAAGATTCTGAAGGGCCTTGACCAGGTAGATACTGAGCAAAATGTTTTCACTAGTGAGGGAATCTTGAAGCATGGGACAGAGTTACAGAATAAGGGGACAGCCATTTAAAACTGAGATGCAAAGAAATTTCTTCTGAGGGTAGTGAATGTCTGGATTTCTCTACCCCAGAAAGTTGCAAGGGCTAGATTACTTAATGTATTTAGAATCATAGAATTCGTACAATATAGAAAGAGGCTATTCAGCCCCATCGAATCTACACTGACCTTCTGAAGAGCATCCCACCCAGACCCCTAC
This sequence comes from Rhincodon typus, assembly GCF_021869965.1. Classification (NCBI taxonomy): domain Eukaryota; kingdom Metazoa; phylum Chordata; class Chondrichthyes; order Orectolobiformes; family Rhincodontidae; genus Rhincodon; species Rhincodon typus. The sequence goes on along the minus strand of NC_063358.1, from coordinate 16,274,115 downwards.
CCTATCCTCATAACCCCGCATTTACCATGGCTAATCCACCTAGCGTACTCATTCCTGGACACTTTGGGCGGTTTAGCCTGGCTAATCCACCTACCCTGCAAATTTCTTTGACCTTTGAAGGAAATCAGAGCACCTGGCAGAAACCCGTGCAAACTCCACACATTTGTCTGAGGTTGGAATCGAACCCAGGTCCCTGGTGCAGTGAGGCAGCAGTGCTAACCGCTGAGCCGCCGTGCCGCCGTGCCACCCATGCCCTTTAAAGTGGAGGTGAGATAGGTTTTTGAAATATTAGGGAGTTGAGGCTTATGAGTAGCTGCCGCAAAAGAGGTGTTGAGGCCAGGAGCAGACCAGCCATAATCTTATTGAATGCTGGGGCTGAATGGCCTCCTCCTGCTCATCTTAAGAATATTCTTACGTTCTGTTCTTGCATCTCACTTCCTCATTCCTCACCATGTCCCTAGTTGTTCAGGATTTCACCTAGTAAAGTATATTTGAAATACTTTGTATGCTTGGCTCCTACATTTTGTTCTAGTCAGCACCTCTTCATTAATGAAAGGACACCTTTCCTGTACCAAGGAACTGAAGATAGACGAGTTAATGGAAGGAGGCCTATTGGGTTGATTCTTTCAGTCAGCCTGAGTATCCTCAATTTCACAGAACAGTACACACATTCTTTATTCAGTCACACACTCTGACAGTTTGAACATTACCATCCTTGTTTATTGTTATTGATTTAATCCAGTTATTATCAGTTAAAGTACTGTTCTTTGTTGCTTCCCCTTTGCTCACGGATTTCTCCCCCACCTTTCCAAGACCAACAACTTAAGCCTCTCCCAATTATCCATTCTTCATATTTTCAGCGCAGACAGACTGTCTGATTAAAGGGCCTGAGCGTCATCCTGTTCTCTCCTCCAACATTCACATGTCTTCCAGCAGAGGACACTTGAAGAACAATCAGGAGTAGAAATCCTGCCAATTTTCCCTTCTCTTGAATGATGACAATAAAGTCAGTTGAACTATCTACATCAGTACTTGAGCTGAGGTTAGCTAACGTAACACAAGCTAAGGAACAATCCTGGGATCTTCTTTGTACTTCTGTTCCAATTTGTGTATAAGCTCCACCTTTTAATGGTGTTAGCTATGGCTCAATAGGTAGTACATTTGCTTCAGAGGTAGAAGACTATGGCTTCAAGTCCCAGTGCACAGAAATTACGTTAACTACCACTCCCAATGCAGGAGGTAGTAGGGGTGCCTTTTCAAAAAAATTGCATCCTTCAGGTGAAACCTTGGACGGAAGGTAGTAACCTAGACAGGGTATCATCTCAGTAGAAGACGCTTTCTGTAGCAAGCTGAAGCTTTTTGATGGATCGTATAGAGATTTTTATAGTTAATAATTGCCATGTTTAGGATGAATTTAATTGAATGTACTTATACCAAGCTTCGCTTATTTGGTACTTGCCAGGAATTGCCCATTTTTTGTATGTCAGAAGGCTGCAAGTGCGCTATTGTTGTGTTTACTTAAGGGGGCTAGACAGATTTTTGGTCCGTTAGAATTAAGGCAAATAATTGGATTCAGCCTGTCACTGTGGCAAAAGGTGATGGTTATTAGAATCTCTACAGTGTGGAAAGAGGCCATTTGGCCCATCAAGTCTGCACCAACTCTCTGAAGAGCATCGCAACCCAGACCCAGCCCCTAGCCTATCCTCATAACCCCACATTTCCCATGGCTAACCCACTTAGTCTGCACACCCCTCGAAACTATGGGGCAATTTAGCCTGGCCAGTCCCCCTAATCTGCACATCTATGTACTGCAGGCAGAAATTCACACAGACACAGAGTGAAGCAAGCTCCACCCAGACAGTCAACCGAGGCTGGAATCAAACCCATGTCCCTGGCACTGTAAGGCAGCAGTGTGACCCATATACCATCATGCCACCCTACATGGGGGTCTAACCTTTACTTGAAGGCCTACCTTCAAGTGGTAGGAGGTGAGTGTTTTTTGAAACAGTCTCTGGGCAGCACTTGATTTTAGAAGTTGAAATAAAGCTTCTCCCATTTTACTTTATAGGTTCCCTCAACAGTCAGGTCCATTGATAATGACAAAATCCTGGCATTCCGACAACACACCCAATTTTTGTGGGATGCATATTTTTCTTCTGTAGAAAAGATTGTATCGACCACATTGGAGGTAAGTGAGACAACTTTAGTTACTGATTTTTCTTTTAACAATCCTTCTTTATCCTTGGAAAATGTTTTGTGCATAATATTATTTTTGCCAGCCTTGAATCAGTTGACAGATTAGGAACTGGGTGTTGGTGCCTCTGTGTCAAGTCAATGCTAGTGAGCAGTAATGTCCCAACACACACCACTATAGCTTCACCCACTTGTGTTGAATACCCAAATTACCTGCCAATGCTGGTAAAGGGCACTAAGTACCTTCTCCATGTCTCTATCCTCTTAATGTCTTGGTGAGTGTTCCAGCTGTTTTGTTATAATAAAGGAGCTTGACATTGACTAAAGTCTGAAACTTAAATGTATATTAATTGGCTTTCTGGCCCTGGTTCCAGCATTAAATGTGCTGAGGCTTTCATTACAAGCATAACAGTGGTTTCCTGTAATTGTCAAACTGAGAAGAGGTTGGAGGTTTGACAACAGAGCAAAGGTCGAAGATTGGCAGACTGACCTATGTTAAGAGCACTTGGTTCATTCAGCTTGGTTACTCTACTGTACACTCAAGATCCATTTATCAGAAATAAACAAGAGAATCAAATTTCCAAGCCTGTTTTCCAGCAAATACAGAATTTGAGAGAGAGCAATGAATCTGTAACTCAAGAAATGGATTTGCACCGTAAGATTACTGCTACTCACTCCACTTTTATTGGATAAAAATCATTATATTGAACACCATACTTGTGTGACATATAATATGTTGCTCAGTCAGAGTATTGGAACTAGGGGCAGGAGCAAGCTAAATGGTCCCTCAAGCTGCTTCAACCATTCACTAAAATCATGTTGATCTACTGGAGTATTATGCCATGCAATACACAATGTATTATCCTGTTGCTAAAACAGCTGTGCATAATTCAGTATTACCTGTTTGAGTCAGAGAGTAGTTTTATAAGCAAAGCCAAGTAACTAATGCAAGTAGACACATTCAGTTCAGTTAGTGTTTCTCTCCTCATTTCAATTTGCTCCTTCAAATCTGCCTCATGTGACCACCTGACCTAATGTCACCTGTGTGTCAGAGTCCAATTTTGTTCAGTCACTCTTCTTTGAAACGCCTTGGGATATTTTTACCACATAAATGCAAGTTTTTATTATAAATAGGCAACACTTTCCTTGAGAGTAGTAGTTTTAGGTACAATCTTGTGGAAGTGATGAGGGCCTTTAGCCAGCCAGTGAGCGATGTGTGTGGCCTTGTTTGGGAAATCTGACCAATCAGGCAGTGGAGAGGCCAGCAAAGGGCCTCCACCCAGCATCAGGACACTGAATTCCGACCCATTAAGAGCTGCTGCCCAATCGGAGGGTGGCAACACTCTTTCTCAGCAGCGCCACAGGAAAGTAGTGGCTGCTGCAGGAAAAAAGCCAATGGGCACCAGGTATCACAGAGTAACCCAAGTCAGTGATGGCATAAGATCGTTTTCTAGTTGAGTGGGTGGGAGTGGTCACAGTGTAGGACCTTGCCAGAGGAGCACAGAGTCAACAGCAAGGTAAGGGAGGTGGCTGTCAGTATGCTTTCCCTTTCTCAGGCAGAGAGTGAGACTTTGACAGATTCCCTCCCAAGAGAAGACAAACAGTCCATCATAATTAATTTGTCATGCAACACATGTGGCAGGGCCTCCCTGCAGTTGGTTTAGTACCAGCAGTTTTGGGGACAAGGCCTTTAGTGGTCATAAGTTGTCCACTCAAGAATCTCAGTTGGTGACAGGGCAGGCACATCGGTCAGGCACTTTCTCAATCTGTACCTGCAATGGTCACCCCACCCCAACCCCAACCTGATTAAATGCTGTCCTTGCCTTCAGACGTGGCACTATATTACCCGAATGGTAATCCAAAAGCCAGGTCTAATTCTTGTGAGAATGGAAGTTCAGATTTCACCACGGCAGTTTCAACATTTCAAATGTCATTTTAAAAACTCTGAAGTGCAACGCTGGCATAAGTCAATAGTGACTGATGAAGTTGCCACAATGTTATAAAACCTATATTGTGTATCCTTTAGGAGAGGGAAACTTGCTATCCTTCCCTGGTGTGACCTATGTTTCACTCTTTTCCAACGCTGACATGTTAGTTCTTAATTGCTGACAAAGATTGCCTTCAAACATGCTCTGTATTGTTCTGATGAAGGGTCACTGTACATGGAATGTTAGCTCTGTTTTTCTCTCTCCAGATGCTGCTAGACCTGAGTGCCTCCAGCACTTTGTTTCAGACTTCTGGCATCCACAGTTCTTTGTTTTTATTTTATGCTCGGTATTGTTCCTGCTCTGGCTGTGACCAAGTTTGGACAATAAATGCTGACATTACTCTCTATGTCCATTTTCTGAGCATGAATAAGTGAAGGAAAGTATCCATCCCCTTCCCAAGAGCATAGGAATCTGCACTAAATTATTAGCTCTCAATCTCTTGAAGTTGCCATTTGCACATTTAACTGTGGCAGACATGCTTCCCATATGTATGCATGTGTACAAAGAAATATTCCGTCCACTGCATCATGTACTTCAAGGTATATTATCCCAGGATATTTTCTACTGACTGTATTGTTAGGCCTGTTGGTTTATGACCATTAAATAAAAATTATGGAATCTTAAGCAAACAATCTTAAGAGACAGGGCATTTTGCCTATCTGTTCAGCTGGCCACTGTTTGTTTCATAATATTAGCCTCCTTCCTCCCTACTTTCTCCAAGCCTATCAGTGTAGCCATCAGTTTTCTCCCTTAATGTATTTATTTAGTTTCTCTTTAATTACATCTTTACTAGTTGCCTTAATTGCTGTACATAGCAATGATTTCTGCATTGTGACCACTTACAATTTCACCTGAATCTCCTAATCAAATTATCTTCTTTCTCTTATTTTGTCATGTGATTGCTGATGATGTGTAAATTTGTACATAATGTGTTGACTGATAAGGAAAGATGTAATGTATGGTGTGATTGAGAATATATCATGACACTGATACATGTCAGGCATGGCGAAGAAATAGTGAGCTACTTTGTCACTTCTATCTGACGTAGAAACAACAAAATAAATATTTTTGTTGTGTGAATTGTTAGCTGTTCTACAGGAGTCTGCTTGATGTGGGACATTACCAGTAAACCAGTTAAATGCTCAGACAGTTTTTCTCTAATTAAATATTGAGAAGACCAAGGTCTTTCTGACCACATCAGAAATCCTCTTCTCTAGTTGCCATGGCCATTGCCCAAGGCTGAACCAGCTTTTTCATGAGCATAAACAGAAATTGCTCTGCTCAGGGCAACTTATGTGTAACGGTTGTGAAAAAGCTGAATAAAAACCCGAAAGAACTGCAGATTCTGGAAATCAGAAACAAAAAACAGAAATTGCTGGAAAAACTCAGCAGGCCTGGCAACATCTGTGGAGAGAAATCAGAATTAACATTTCAGGTGTAGGGATCTTTCCTCAGAAATGGTCAGTTCTGAGGAGGGGTCACTGGATCCGAAACGTTAACTCTAATTTCACTCCACAGATGCTGCCAGACCCACTGAACTTCTCCAGCAATTTCTGTTTTTTGTTTCTGATTTCCAGCATCTGCAGTTCTTTCGGGTTTTTATTTAGCTTTTTCACAACCGTTACATGTAAGTTGCCCTGAGCAGAGCTTCTGCTTCATATTGTTAAGACCAGGTGGGATGGTGGTGACTGGCTTCCCTCTTTTTAAACCCCTTTTCATTGTTCACAACAATTATGTTTATTCCTCTTTAACACACAGCTATAACACATCAATCGAAATGAATGAACTAGATCAATATGAAGGAGACAATTCCAGGGTTTTCCTGGGTGAAAGAAAGAGGTATTTCATTACCTACTCACCCAAGAAAAATCCCTAAAACATGTCAAACACAGATAATAAGTGAGGTTGTTGACTTGCTCACCGAGCTGGCTTGTTTTTGTTCAGACGTTTCGTCACCATGCTAGGTGACGTCATCAGTGGAGCCTCCGATGAAGTGATGTTATTCGACTCCGTTTGGAATTTGTACTGTCTGGTCCGTTATGGTGAGTAGTGTCATTTGCGGTTTTGATCTGCCTGGGTTTGTATATGGGGTCCAATTCTATGTGT
>NC_063358.1:16165939-16267428 GCF_021869965.1 Rhincodon typus | reverse complement strand
ACACATAGAATTGGACCCCATATACAAACCCAGGCAGATCAAAACCGGAAATGACAGTACTTGCCATAATGGACCAGACAGTATAAATTCCAAGCGAAGTAGAATAACATCACTTTGTCGGAGGCTCCACTGATGATGTCACCTAGCATGGTGATGAAACGTCTGAACAAAAACAAGCCAGCTCGGTGAGCAAGTCAACGACCTCATCCACAACCCGAGCCACAGATCTTTGACAAAACTTTAAGCAGATAATAAGTTTTAAAAAAAAAACATGTGGGATGGGTTTCTAGTAAAAACGGGAAGAATAAACAACACACAGTTCTTAAATCTTTGAGTTGTGAAAGAGAAACCAGAGTCCATGGCTTTTCAGTGGTGGTCTTGTTTCCCCAACGCTGGTGAAATTTGCAGAATCCTGGAGTTCTGTGTTTTTTTTTTCCCATATTGCTTTTTCACTATGTGTTTCATGTGAGAGAGAAACTGAGGCACAGAAGAACAGAGAGACAGCAAGCCTTCCAGCCTGTGTTGATAGGAATCCACTTTTCCTGCCCTCTCCGTTCTGCCCAGAAAGCTGCTAAATTATCGCTTGATTGTATATTCTCGAGTCTAGCTTATTGTCTTTGCAAACTGAGTATTCCACAGGCAACCTTTCACTTCCCAATATGAGAACTTGTCAGGCGAGTATAAATTAAGCAGCATGCAGAATTCTTGATTCTGATTTAGTTGTTTGGTCCCTTTCTTTGAATGGGATGGTAATTGCAATGCAGGTGTTTTCTTATATTCTATATGGGTTCCTTGGACTTGCCTCAGTTTATATTCAGGTGATAGCAGCAGCTATTTTAAGTCATTATTTGTCCCCTTTCAGTTTAGTCCATAAAGATCATGGAGATTAAAATGAGATGTGTGAGTTGATTATTGACAGTTAATGTTTACTGCTTATCATAACAATATCCTCAACATCACCAAGACCGTTGACTTCTAGTCCATTACCTCACCTACTGGATAAACCCTCATCCACTACTTTGTAATCTCTCAGCTCAATTATTCCAATGTTCTCCTGATTAGCTTCTGTCTCGCGCCCCATGTAAGGCTCATCTCATCCGAAACACTGCTGCTCATATCCTAACTCGCACCGAGTCCCTTCATCACTGATCTACATTGTCATGAGGCATGGTGATTTATTGGTATTAAAGTTCCCAACCTTGTTTTAGGATTCCTCAATGGCTTCAACTCTCTTTTTGTAACCTCTCCTAGCCGTAGAGCTCTTCGGACCCCTCCTTCAATTTTGTCCTTGTAAGTCTCAATTTTCAGCATTTCACCATTGTTGGCTGTGCCCTCAGCTACCTTGGCTCAAAGCTCTGGATTCCCTTCCGAAACCACTTCACCTCTCCCATGCTGTTCTCCTCTGAGATGTTCCTTCAAATCTATTTTTTTACCAAAGCTCTTGTTTCTCTACTCTAATATCTTGTTGAGTGGCTTCAGGTCAAATTCTTTTTGAAAATGCTCATTCGTGGCATCTTGGAAGATTTTACTGTGTTCACATTGCTGTATAAGTTGTTGTTGATTAGTCATCATTGGGAAGACTACAGTAGAAAGGGGACATGATTCAGGGTGATGCAAGAAGTTGAAAGCTATTCATGATTGTGAGATCTAGCCTATCTTTTTAATGCAAAACAGTGGGTGCCAAGTCCCAGGTGGCTGGTCCAGATATTTTCTAATCAACCTGTTCAGAGATGTGATTATGAACCTTTGGAGCAGTGGGATGTAAACCTGGGTGACCTAGTTCAGAGGTGGGGACACTACTGCTGTGCCACAGGAACCCTCAGAGGCTGGTCTAAGATGATCAAATACCAGGCCAGTTGAGATGAGAATCAAGGATAGTCTTGGGCAGGGAGATTAGCCAACAGGTAGCACAAACCGCAGTACCGTACCTATTAGCGAAGCAGCTTGGCAGCTAGTAACTTAATGATAGGAAGTTGTGATTGGTAAGATACAAGGTTAAGGTATCCAACTACTCTGAAGCAACAAACAAAGCTAAATAATAGAGGCTTGAGGAAAAGGTAAATATAGAGTTGCGCTTGATTATCTTTAAAAAGTGGAAGAATTTAAGTAAGAGGGATAGAGTCTGCCATTATATTGATTGTTTCTGGGCCGTGGAAGTAGACTGAGGGGGCAGGGTAGGATAGATTATACTTAACCTTTGGATGGGTCCATATTGGCATAGAATGTACATGGGAGGTTTGGTTGTCAAAATGGATCCAAGCCAGCTAATCAGACGGAAACAAGGAATCTTTGTGAATAGACTTTATTAACTACTCCGTCTTACTTTTTTTCATGAAGACACCTTTGTGAATAGGGATTTTTTCCTCCCATTTTCTCTTTTTCTTTCCACCACCAGGAAAACACCCATGTGGCCAATTGAATATTTGTAAGCAAAGCCTGTTAAGGGCAATACTAACATAAAAGAGTGAGTGGGATGGGGGTAGGGAGAGAGCAGTGGGACTAAATGAAAATGGAATTGGAAGAAGAAATAATAGACTGTATTCCCTGCAGTGCGCATTTCTCTCTAAAGGAATCGAGAATATTGATGGACACTGCGTGCTCTCTGTCCGAGGACAGTCGGGGTACTACTCAGTCTTCCGTCTACTTTCTCACACCAGCACCACCCATTCCCTTTTTATATATTTTTAATTATTATTTAACGCATTTTCCTAATGAAACTGTTGAGAGATGTCACGACACACCTCTAGAGCATGTGGGACTTGAACCTGAGCCCTTCTGTCCGGGGTAGAGATGCTACCACTGTACCACTAGAGGGCCCTATTCCTCCTTTAATTGATTAGTTAAGATAGATATAACCTAATCACTTGGTTAACTACTTGCTATATTAACATTGGTGAGCTAAATAATGTTTCCAGTTTGCAGTTTTAATATTCTTTGTGTATCATAATTCACTATTTGTTTTTCAAGGACCTTGAAGTGACAGTCTTTGGGGGAAAAAATTATGTTAGCCACTGAGAAGATAATTCCTCTACATGAAAGTAATATGCTGTATAACTAGGGCCTCAGAAAGTGCTTAATTCGTTAGTGTTACATAATCCCATCACATGTTTCTGAGGAAGATGCAGTAAATTAACCTAGAGCTTGGAGCAAGATAATGGAGATAGTGAGACTGCGTAATAGGTAATGTAACGTGACATCAGGAGGTAGAACATGATATTTGTCATCAGATTGCACTTTAGATGCATTGCAGCATAGTGTGAAGAAGGGAGCCTAATCTTTTTCTATTTAACATTTGGTACCTCAGAAAAGAAAATGGAAAATACAGGCCTTTCAAAAATCACATGTTTTGAAATAGATATGTGTATATTGCATATTGAAAAGGAAAATCTCTCGGGGTAATTTTAAGTCATAAATGTGAAGCTGATGAATAAGATCTCAACCAGAGAAACAGTTGAGATGTCACTATCTGTCTCAAAACCCTAATCTGGTGGACTGGGAGTTGGTCAGATAAAGGAAATGAGCCACTTATTCTCATGCTGTACATGGTTCAATTACCACAGTTCCCCCCGTTACCTTGACTACACGTCCTCAGACCCTGCTTCTTGTAAGGATTCCATTCCATTCCATTCCCACTGTTTCCCTGACTCTGTCACATCCGTTCGTATGATGGCCCCTTCCACTAGGCTGCCTCCAATATGACTGTCCTTTTCCTCCACCAAGGATTATCCCCTGCTGTAATTGGCAGGGCAGTGTCTGACCCATCTCCGACACTTCTGCCCTCAACCTTCCACTCCTTCCCACAACAACAATAGAGTTCTACTTGTTCTTACTTTCCACTCCACTAGTCTTCAAATTCAAAGGATCATCCTTTGCCATTTGTGCCACCTCCAGCAGGATGCCACCACCAAATACATGTTCCTCCCCCCCCCCCCCCCCCCCCCCCCCCCCCCCCGTCTTACGCAGGAACCATTCCCTCTGTGATGCCCTAGCCTTCTACTCCATCGCTCCTAACGCACCCTCACTCCATTATGGCACCTTGCTGTGTAATCGCAGAAAGTGTAACATTTGCCCATCACTTCCTCCCTGTCCAAGGCCTCAAACGCACCTTCAGGTGAAGCAGTGTTTCGCTTGTACTTCTTTCAATTACATTTACTGCTCACATTAGCTATCTCCTTTACTTTGGCAAAACAAAACGTAGATTGAGTGACCGTTTTATGGAACATTTCTGTTTGTAGGAATGACCCCAGTCCCCCAGTTGCTTGCAATTTCAATAAGCCTACTTGCTGTCATGTTTACATTTCTGACCTGGACCTGCTGCAGTGTTCCAATCAAGTACAATGTAAGAACAAGCAGCAATCCCAATTTTAGGTGCACTGCAGCCTTGAGATCTCAACACTGAATTCAATTTCTTCAAAAACTGACTGTTTTATATATCCTTTCCATCTTTCTTATTTTCTCCTCTTCAGCCACCCCTTTCCCTATAACTGTATAGTGTTTGCACCTTATTTATTTTGCACTAAGTAGCACGGATTATTTCTTTTCCTTTTGCACCTTAATTTATTCTGTTTTTACATCTCTTTTTCTCTTTCTCCACTATTAATAACCCCTTTGTCTTGTCCAGTGGGCCTCTCTACCATCTGCCCTCTTGCTCCTCCTCTGCCTGTGCCAAAAGTAAATAAGCTATTTTCCAACACCTTTCAGTTCTGAAGAAGTCGTACAAGACTCGAACGTTAATTCTGTTTCTCTCTCCACGGATGCCGCCAGACCCACTGAATTTCTCCAGCATTCGCTGCATTTGTTTTAGTTAATTTTGCTGTGCACCCTTTGAAGGGAGGTGATGAACTGACCTTAGAATAGGATTGACACGGAGTCCAACCTGTTGTTTTCTGCAACTTTCTGCATCTACATGGTCAGTTAAACAAGGAAATCAGTCTGATTTACATCTCTCTCTACCTGTATCCTGCCAAGAGACTCTGCATTAAATACATGAGGGGCAAGAAGTTTCAGTCAATAGCCATTAAATACCCCTGGAAAAAGGCTGGTGCATTAAAGTACAAGTGAATTTTTAATGGTTGATAAGTCATCATTTCTGTCAACGATTTCTCTAACACTGAATGCTTAATTTTACAGTGGTGGAGTTTCATTCCCTCAAGATTTGATCTTTTTTAGCAATTGGAAAAAAAAATTAAATTTAAATCCTACTTTTCCTCTCTTTCTTTTATTTTTCTTCTTGTGATTTTGCCCTTATTTTAATTTTCTAAAGTACTCCTCATGGTTTAGGCTAAGCCTGTATCATTGACAAAATCACAATCAGATTGCTTGAAGAGATGTCAGGATACAGTGGAAGTGGGTACTTAAAATATTTTGAAGAAAAAGATGCATAGATCCTTGTTGGACAATGAATCAAAGGTTATTGGGGATGGATGGGAATGTGGAATTTGAAACACAAACAGATCTTATTGAATGTGAAACAGGCTTAAGGGACAAAATGGTCTACTCCTGCACATATTTTGTATGTTCATAAATGACCTGTTGGTGCTCCCCTTGCTACCACAGTTCCACTGCAGAGGACATTGTACAGAAAAAGATCTCCAACAACTACAGGAAGTTGCTGTCTGATAGCCTACAAAACACCTTTGGGTAGCTGTAAAATGCATTGATAATACTGTTCCTTTGCTGATGACCTTAAAATCTGATCCATTGATTAAGTGCAGATTGAGCTTCACTGTGATGGCTCTCATGATTGAATAAGCCGCTAACATTAGCTGACCAGGCTCTCTGTGGTATGATAGCATGAATTCAAATCTCGTGGCACTTTAAGCATCTGAATTCACTGTTTGAAAAAGTGATGATGAAACTCAGTGCTGTATAAGTGAAAGAAAACCTGGCGTCCTTACCCACTCTAGTCCCCCTTATCCTATCCCTGGACCCTGCGTTGCTCATGGCTAATCCATCAAACCTGCACACCTTTGGACTGTGAGAGGAAATCAGAGCGTCCGGAAGAAACCCATGCTGACACGGGGAGAATGTGCAAACTCAATGCAGACAGTCACCTGAGGGTGGATTCGAATCTGGGTCCCTAGTGATGTGAGGCAGCAGTGCTAACCACTCAGCCACCATACCACACTTGGGACAACCACAAATGGGCAGCAGATACCAGGTGTAGGAGAGAAATCCATAACCTGAGATGAATTAAATGAAACGCTTGGAGAATGGAATTGAAAACATTATGCCTACTCCCCTTGCAGCATCCTGTCATCACGGCTGTTACTCTCCAGACTGCAACAACAATTGCACTCACAACTTAAGCCTATTAAGGAAACTAATTGAATTCCTTAAATACAAGTGCTTTCCTGCCTGCCTTCTCTTAGTCCCATAGTGGGACATGGCTCCACCAAAAATTAAAGCAAAGCACTTGGGCATTTATTGGAGAGTGGGACTAACTTGTCAGCTCTTTGAAATTATTGGCACAGACATGATCGGCTGACTGCTATCTCTCTCTTCTCTCCCCTGCTCCCCACCCAAAAATACAGAAACCTGAGCAATAGTTGAGATTTGAGATTATCAAATCTGATACAGACGTTAGACAGCTGTAAAGTGCTTCAGTGACAGAAGAGATGCTGCTCCTTTGAATTTTATTGGAATAGGATAGGAGGTCAGACTGGAATGTAGCATTAAAGAGCCATTGGCTCCAGCCATTCTGCTCAACCTCAACCAGTTGGTCATGCTTCATGCATAAGTATCAGTAAGCTATTTGAGCACAGGATGCAATGCTGCTCCTGAACTCTCTCATCCATCCTGAGAAGTGTATGTGTCTACTGAATCAAGGACAGCTCTCAGCTGAGTACCTATAACTCTTTCAACTGTTTTTTTGTATTCCTTCCTAGGTGAATAAATGTTTGTTAATAAATGCCTATTACTGTTACATGTGTGTACACCCACCCATTCGACCAAAGATGTACCCTAACATCCGACACAGGTCCATCTCCACGTAAACTCATTCCACTCCAATAATCACCCACATCGTTTACACAGACGTCTGATCCCGCACACATGCATACCCCACACACATCGCTAATGTCCTCATACATACATAAACATATGTACCACAGCACTGGAACACATAACATATGTACCTACTACCTGCATATACACACCCACGTACGCACATCTCTGCAGCACAGTGATGGCAGTGAGAGTTTAATGAAGCATAGCCAAATTAGGAGGGAGGGGAAAGATCACTGACAACAGTGGCTTTTCTGCAAAGAAACCTGACTCCCTGAGTTGATCAACGGTCAATTAATCAATTAGTTGTTGCACTTGCCACAATACATTCACAATCATTATTCTCAATCTGTGAATTGGTGCTGAATAGATTTAATTCTAAACTCAATGTACCATGGAATTGACTGAGGTGGCCTCCCAAATCCATTTATTATGTGCACAGTAAAATTCCTGTTTCTGCCTGGTTGCTCAGCTGATGAAGACACCACTTTGACTAGCTCTCGTCAATGGGATTAATGAAATGTTTAACTAGTGCACTGATTATAGAGTTTAGGAAAAGGTCAACAGGTGACAAGAGTATTGAAGTTCGTTCATGTCACCCCATTACTTTGAGAAACTTGAGATTAAAATAGAAAGTGTTTGGCTTCTGTGCAATGTTTTAACAATTATCCAACGCAGCTACACAGGACTGTATTTGCACTTATTTCAACTGTATGCATTTGCCAGATAAAACATTTATATTGCAAAGCAATGGCTTCTGAATTTAATTCTTTTCTACCTATGCCATCAACCATTAAAATTTCTGCATCGAAATTCCTATTAAATTATGTGAAAGACAGGTTGATGGATTACAATTAGACTCAAGGGACTTGGGCTGGGAAAGCAAAAATAACGTGATCTTGAGGTCGTTACTGCAGATATCCAAGAGCAAAGGAAATCTGAGGTGCATAGAGGCCAGAATTGGAGGAGTGCAACGATCTTGGAAGGTCACAAAGATCAATGTTACTCAGAAGGAGTGGCCATACAATGAAGGGACTTACAAACAAGAATGCTGGATCAGGTGCCAATGTTGGTCTACAAGCACAGGTGATGGATAAACAACAATTGGTGTAAGTCAGGCTGTGAACAGGAGAGTTATCGATGAGCTCAAGTTTTCCAACTCCACATTAAATGGCGGGCGATTTTGTGTCAGTGGGGCCATGACTTCCAGGAGAGAGTTAGAGCATGTAGAACTTCACAGTTGAGTGAGAGAATGAAGACTTTTGTCACCTCTAATGGAATACCATGGAAATTCAGGCCTCAAGAAAGAGGTGCGTAAGTTAAACCCGAGCACCCAGAACTTATCCCCCATCTTCTCCTACCATCAGGTTCCAACTCAACACATTCTTGGTATGAGGAAGGGCTCTGCCTCCAAATCTTAGTGTAATGGAAAAGACAGAGGGAAAGTCAACCAATAAAGGTTTGATGGGTCAAGCATTAAACTCACTTGACAGGAAATTTGGGAAACAGGAATGAATATTAGGGAGTATTACCAGGGTTCACAAAATACTGGGAGACACAGATAGCACTACAATAGAGAATAACAAATTAAAAGGTGGAGTCGGAGTAAGGGAGAAAGTAATGAAGTGTAAATCAGGGTTACACAGCGTGTATGTGAATGCATGGAGTATAGTTGATAAGATTGAGGAGTTACGAGCACAGTTTGCCATTTGGGATTGTGAAGTTGTGGTAATAATGAAGACCTGGCTCAAGGAAACACAGATCTGGGTGTTTAATATTCCTGGATACAAGGTGTTCAGAAAACCATTGAAAAGGAAAATAAGGAGGGGACCAATGCTTTTAGATTCAGGAAACCATTACAGTACTGGAGATGGAGGTATATCAGAGGATTCATGGACAGAATCAGTTTGGCTAAAGCTAAGGAATAAAAAGGGTGAATTATACTGTGTAAATTATATAACCCCAATGAGTGGAAAGGATGTAGAGAAATATTCTAGAAGGAACTTAGTGATGCAAAAATCGTAGAGTAATAATGATGGATTTTAATTACCTTGTATAGAGAATGGGATACAAGTAGTGTAGGGGATAGTGAGGTGCAGGAATTCCTAGATAGATGGCAGAAAGAATTTCCTACTGCATTCTGTGTCCAGTTCAATAGGAAAAGAGGTACTGCTAGACCTGGTTCTTGAGAATGAGGTAGGGCAAATGTCAGTTTGACAATGTTTAGGGGACAGGAAATGTTTAACATAAAATTTAGGATGATGGTGTAAGTAACATCGATCAATCCAGAAAAAAGAATAATTGATTGGTGGAGAGATGATTTCAATGGGGCAAGAGGTGGCATGATAGACTGGAGCTAAAGGTTGGCAGGAAAACTAGCGGAGCAATGGCTATCTTCACAGAAGAGATGATTTGGGCACAGACAAGGTGTATTCCCTCAAAAGAGTGGTAAGATAAACTGGACAAAAAAGAATATAGGAAGAAGCTACAGAAGAAAAAATATGCTTGGTAATAAATATAATTGAGGACCATGTTGACTACAGAAGGTTTAGAATGAAGCTGAAAAACAAATTGGAGAAGCAAAGAGGGCTTATGAAAAAATTACATTTGGAAAGTCATAATGATTAACTAATCAAGCAGAATCAGCATGGTTTCATGAAAGGGAAATCATATCTGACTAATTGATAGGAGTTTTTCAAGATATTCTGAACCAGATTGGATGGAGGGGATCCAGTAGATGTGCTGTATTTGGACTTAAGAAGACATTAGACAATATACCTCTCAAACTCTTATAAGAGCCCACGGTGTTGGAGATATTATATTGGCATGGATAGAGAATTGGCTCATGAGTAGGAAACAAGAAGTTGGGGCAAGGGGCTCCTTTTCAGGTTGGTGACCTGTGACCAATGAGGTTCCACAGGGATCAATGCTGGTACCGAAACTGTTAACAATCTATATTAATGAGTTCGACGAAGGAAGTAAATGTACTGTAACCAAACTTGCAGATGACACAAATGGGTGGTAAGGCATATTGCGAGAGGGTTAGAAACAGTTTATAGCAAGATGGTGATAGGTTAACTAATTGGGCAAAATGTTGCCAAATGGAGTGTAACATGGGAAAATGTAAACTTGCTCATTTTGGAAGACAGAGCAAAAGAACAAAATATTCTTTAAACGGAAAAATAGTGCAGAAAGTTACAACACAAAGGGACTTTTGGGTACTTCTGCACAAAGCCGGCACATGGACACGTCATGTAATCAGGAAGCTAATGGAATCTTGGCCCTTACTGGAGTGTAAGCTTTGGAAAGTCTTCCTGCAACTGTACAAGGTGTCGGTGAGATCACATCTGGAGTATTGGCAGTAGTTATGATCTCCTTATTTAAGGAAAGACATTGTTTCATTGGAGGCAGTTCTGAGATGGTTCATTAGGATAATCCCTGGTAGGGAAAGACTGGCTTTTGAGCAAAGGCTAAAGAGGTTAGAATTCTACTCACTGGAATTGGAAAGAATGACAGGGGATCTCATTGAAGCAAATAAAAATATAAAGGGAATTACAGGGTAAATGTTGTGAGAATATTTCCCCTCATGGGAGAGTCTGGTAACAGAGGGCTTGGTCTCAGAATAAAGGGGCACAAATTTAGAACTGAAATTAGGATGAATCTCTTCTTTCAGAGGGTTGAGAGTCTTTGGAGGTTCTGAAAACGGAGTGTATTTAAGTTTGAATTAGATTTTTGATCAGTTAGAGAATCAAGGGTTACAGGTAAGCAGCAGGAAAGTAGACATGAGGAATGTCGGATTAGCCTTGATCCTTTTGAATGATGGAGCCGGCTCAAGGGGGCCAAACAGCTGCCTCCTGTTCCTATTTCTTATGGTCTTAAGACTAGCAACTGACATAAAGAAAAATCTCAAAGTCTTCTTTAAGATTAGTAGATTAAGATTAGTAAAAGATCAAGATTAGTAAAAGGGTGGAAAAAGGAGGAGCAAGCCAGTTGAGGACCAAAAATGGGATTTACTCTGGAGGCAAGAGGCATTGCTGAGGTGTTGAATGAATACTTTGCTTCTGTCTTTACTTATGAGGCAGATGCTGCCTAGGCCATGGTAATTGAGAAGGAAACCAGTCACTAGAAGGTTTTAAAATTGATAGAGGAGGTAT
This sequence comes from Rhincodon typus, assembly GCF_021869965.1. Classification (NCBI taxonomy): domain Eukaryota; kingdom Metazoa; phylum Chordata; class Chondrichthyes; order Orectolobiformes; family Rhincodontidae; genus Rhincodon; species Rhincodon typus. The sequence continues at coordinate 16,256,269 of NC_063358.1, read as the reverse complement.
TGGCTAAGTTGTTGGTACTCAAAATTGATAAAGCACTGGAACTGGATGAGATATATCCAAGGATATTGAAGGAAGTGAAAGCAGAAATTGCTGAGAAAGTGATGTTAATTGTTCAATCTTCCCTGGATTTGAGGCTGGTGCTGGGGGATCTGGAGAATTGCAAATATTTCTCCAACATTCAAAAAATTTTGTAAATACAAGCCGAGCAATTTCAGACCAGCCACTTGGGTGGTGGGGAATCTTCTAGAAACAGCCCCACGGAAAAATATGGATGATTTAGTATGAATTTGTGGAGGGAAAATGAGGTAAAACTAATTTGCTGGAATTTTCTTGAAGAGGTTAATGAAGGCAAGGCTAACTATGTGCTATACGTGGACTTCCAAAAGGGGATTAGTACAGTGCTACATGACAGACTTGTGAAGAACGTTTTAGGCCACAGAATGAAAGGGGCAGCAGCAATTGTGTACAAAACTGGCTGGTTGTTAGGAGACAATAATGGTCAATGAGTATTCTTTGGGCTGGAGGAATGTTTATAGCAGAATGCCCCAGGGTTCAGTATTGGGACTGTTGCTTTTTCTGATGTATAAATGATCTAGATCTTGGTGTGCGGAGGGAAAATTTCAGATTTTGCAAATGACACAAAAATTGACCAAATTGTAAAGTGAGGACGACAGTGTAGGATATCATAAATGTTGAAAAACTGATGGGGTGGCAGATGATGTTCAATGTGGAGAAGTATGAAACGATATATTTTGGTTGAAAGAACATGGAGAGACAGTATAAAATAGAATGTGCAGGAGCAGAGAGACCTGGGTGTATGTGTGATTGAGTTATCAAAATGGCAGAACAGCTATAAAGAGCAGTCAATAAAACATAAAGTATTCTAAGCTACATTAATAGGGACAAAGAGTTTAAAAGTAAGGAGGTTAGCTGAACTTTTACATGACGCTGTTTGGCTTCACCTGGAGAATTATGTACAGTTCTGGGCATAACATTTTAGGATAGATTAGAATATATTGGGTGAGAGTCTTTAAGGGGTTTACAAGAATATTTCTTTTTTTATAGGATAGATTGGAGAAGTTGACACTGGTTTCATTGGAAAGAAGGCTGAGAGACCATTTGATAGATGTTTTCAAAATCATGAGGGGTCTGGACAGAGTGGATAGTGAGAAACTATTCCCACTCACGAAAGGATTGAGAACCAGGAGGAGTAGTTTTAAAGTGTTTTGCAAAACACGTAAGGGTGATCTTAGGATCTGGAATCCACTACCTGGAAGTGTGGATTCAGGTTTAATTGAGGCATTCAAGAGGGTACTAGATAAGTGTCTCTACTTACATAATGTCCAGGGTTATGGGGAAAAGACAGGAGATCGATATGAAGTTAAATCGCTGAGAGACAGTCAGTGCATTAATGAGGACTGTATGGTAGCCTCCTACACCTTACACTTCTGCGAAAGAAGCCAGCCATTCACGAATACTCAATAAATCAAATGTTGGCTGTGGTAGCTATTCTGTTGATGATTGACCCAATTCATTGCTTCTTTTCAGATCATTAAAGATAGAATATTCAGACATGTTTCACGGAATAAACTCATGTGGAACAAACTGCCTGGAGGATTGTTTGTGCTCCCGCAATACTCAACACACACAGCAGATTTTCCTTTCTACTACTTGGATGAGGGTATGAATGAAATTGGAATATTTCATGACTAATCCTGCAGGAATTCATTGAATTGTTCATTGATACACTGCTTCTTATTTCTGATAGAATGACACGGTTGTTACATTTTGTTTGCAGGTTTAACTCCCAAGAAGGAGTTCACTGGTTTGATTTACGCAGTCTCACCCCTGGTCTCCCAGTCTCAGCCCATTATCAAGTTGATCTCAGCATTAGCAAAATCTAAGTACTGTGCACAGGTATGTCACAAATCCCGTTTGCATGCTTTATTTTTTCTCCTTACTTTTCCCATGTTTCGTTTTCATTATTTGGCTGCACCTTTCCGCACCACTGAGTGGTCCTGAAGCTGACCTGCATAAGGAAGGACACTTTATCACAGCCCTACTCTATTTCTGTTCTACAGCATTATGTCACCACTGTGGAACCCCATAACAGACTTACCATTTGTAGAACAAAACGAGAGATTAAAAAAAAACTGGCGCGTATGTGGCACTATTCACAACTCCTAAGTGTGTTGTACCCAACAAAGTGCTTTGAAAGTGTGGTTGCCATTGTAGGAAACATGGCAGCTAATTTATACACAGCAAGTTCCCACCGGCACAAACATAAGAATTACCAGTTAATGTGCTTCAGTAATTTTAGTTGAGGAATAAATATTAGTCAGGACCTTAATTTAACGCCTTTTCCAAATGATGCCAACTCCAACAGTGCAGCACTGCCTTGGTGCTTTGCTAAAGAAGCAGCCTAAATTTTGGATAAAACCTGAAAGAACTGCGGATGCTGAAAATCAGGAACAAAAACAGAAGTTGCTGGAAAAGCTCCGCAGGTCTCGCAGCATCTGTGAAGAAAAAAATCAGTTAACGTTTCTGGTGTGGTGACCCTTCCTCAGAACTGATGGTTGCTGGGAAAACATCGGTTTATATGCAGAAAATAGGGAGGGGAATGGGGTCCTGGAGGGAATGATCCCTGCAGAAGGCGGACAAGGAAGGGGAGGGGAATATGTGTCTGGTGGTGGCATCTCACTGGAGATGGTGGAAATGGCATCTGATGATCTTCTAGACGTGGATGCTTGTGGGATGGTAGGTAAGGACAAGGGGAACCCCATTGCTGTTGCAAGAGGGAAGAGCGGGATTAGGGAGGAAGTGCAGGAGATGGGTTGGACCTGGTTAAGGCCCTGTCAACAATGGTGCTGGAGAATCTTCGGTCGAAAGGGACTGGACTATACAACCTCACACCCTGCTTCCTGTAAAGACTCCATCCCATTCTCTCAGTTCCTCCATCTCCGTTGCATATATTCAGATGAGGCCAACTTCGACAAGGGAGCCTCCAAAATGTCCACCTTCGTCCTCAATTAGGACACTCTGGTCCACTCTTTCTTCTACCCCAACACCACCACCACGACCTCCACCACCCCCCGCCCCCCCCCCCCCCCCTCCACCCCCCACCCCCGCCCCCGCCCCCATCCCCCGCAACCCCACGGCACCTTCCCCTGAAACCGGTACAGCTGTAACACCTGCCCATTTACCTCCTCCCTCCCCAGTATCCAAGGGCCCAAACATACCTACCTGGTGAAGCGACACTTCACCTGCACTTTCCAGAATCTAGTCTACTGCATTCGCTGCTCACAATGTGGTCTCCTCTACATTGGGAAAATGAAGCATAGACTGGGTGACAGCTGCACAGAACATCTACGTTCTGCTTGCAAAAATGACCCTGAGCTACCTATTGCCTGCTACTTTAACACACTACCCTGTTCCCTGGCCAACATCTCTGCTTCTGGCTTGTTGCAGTGTTCCAGCAAAGCTCAACACAAGCTGGAAGAACAACACCTCATTTTATACTTGGGGACCCTGCAACCCTCCAGACTCGATATCAAGTTCAATAATCATAGGGCCTAAACTCTCCCATGTCCTAGCCCCCTACCCCACACACAATTGTCTCTGTAATTTTGACAAACTTTAGTTACTTTCAATTTCTCGTCTCCATCCCTCTAATGCTCTGTCTTCCCTCAAATTGCCATCTGATTTCTTCCATGCCATCCATGCTATCTCCAACCTTCCCATTACTTATGTCATATCTCTCAAAGAATCATTCTCTCCAGCAAGGGTGTCTTCATTGTTGAGCTTCCCTTACCTTCTACAACTTCTGTTCTCCACCAACCATCCCCACTCTCACCCCCACCCTCACCCTTACCCCCACCCCAACCATTGGCAGTCACATTTATCATGTTCCCCAGACTTTTGTGCCCACCGAATAAATACACCAATAGAGGCACCCTTTAAACTGACCAATCAAAGCAATCCAAGCTGACAAAAAGCTGAAAAGTTACAATGCTGTTTTATTTTTGGTAGACACTGAAATTATAATAAGCGGATTTAAAGCAAATAAAGTATTTATTCCTCAAATGGTTTTGAGGTCATTTGTATAAACCTTTTCCAACTCAGGAGAAAACTGTTCTCAATGAGACTTTCATATAATGGGACCATAAACAATTCCCAAGACCAGGCTTTTGACGCAATCTGTATTTCTATTCCTAGGTGTTTTTGCTCATGGATAGCTTTATTGCAGGTTTCTTTTTCTAGAGTGAAATTTTTCATGTTGTTTGAAGCCTCAGGTGAAAGAATGACTAGAAGTTCTGTATTGACACATTGTTGTAATAAAGATACTATTTTGATCACAAATGTTTGCAGCATCAGCTAGCTCTATACCATCTTTATCTATCTGTAAAATAACCTTTGCTATTTTGATCCTAGATAATTATATTGTGGAATTGTGACAAACCATTGCCCCCAAGAGGTAAATGGCCCTCCATCAGAATGCCTCTTATATTCATAAGAGGAGAACGTAAGGTAAGGAGGAACTGTTGTTCAAGAATAACTTACTTGCGGAATGTTTATCGGTTTAATGAACCTGTTAATATCTTAGCACATAAGGTAATTGGAACAGCTGCTCTTCCCAAGGACAATATATTCGGGGATTAAAGTGTAATATTGGGGTATGTTGAAGCATGTGCATGTAGCTTTATAACAGGGCTGGAGTTAAGAATAGCAGTGATGGTGAGATGAATGAACAGGATTTAATACAGATGAAGCAAGAGGGATGGAAAACAAGAATAGGGCAATTAGATTGCAGTTGTGCAGGGTGTTACATACAAGTTTATAAAATCAGGAGCAAGAGTAGGCCATTTAGCCCATCAAGCTTGTTCCACCACTAAATAAGATCATGGCTGATCTAATAGTAATCTCAATTCTACCACATTCCTGCCTACTGCTAATAACATTTCAACTCTTACTTAAGAATCTCCATACATCTGGCTTAAAAATATTCAATAACAGTTTCACCGATCTTTTCAGATAGAGAATTCCAAACACACTCAACCCTCTGGGAGAAAATATTTAATCTAATCTCTGTTTTCAGAGGGCAACCCCTGATTTTTAAACTGTGACCCTGAGTTCTAGATTATCTGTTAAAAGGAAACATCCTTTCCACATATACCCTGTCAATCCTCTTCAGGATTTTATATGGTTTAATCAAGTGACCCCTCACTCTTCTGGTCTCCAGCAAGTACAAGCCTAGCCTGTCCAACTTTGTCTTGTGAGACAGCCTGCCCATTTCATGTACTGGTCTAGTAAACCTTCTCTGAACTGTTTCCAACACATTTCTGTCAGACCTTAAATAAAGTGACCAATACTGTGCACGGTACTCCAGCTGTGGTCTCACAAGTGCCCAATTTCACCTTCCTACTTTTTAATTCAATCCCCTTGTGATAAATGATTATATTCTATTAGCCTTCTTAATTACTTGTTCTACCTGTATACTAAACTTTTATGATTCATGCGCATGAATCCATGCATTTCAAAGCTCTGCAATCACTCATGATTTAGATAAAATGTGTCTATTTTATTCTTCCTGCCAAAATGGACAATTCCTCATTTTTCCACACTATACTCCATTTGCTACATTTTTGCCCATTCACTTAACATATCAATGTCATGTTGTAACTATCTTGTGTCTTGTTTGTAACTTACTTACCTATCTGTCTTTGTGTCATCAGAAAATTTGACAACCATTATCTTTTGTCCCTTCATATAAGTAATTTATATAAATTATAAATAATTGAGATCTCAAAATTGATTCCTGTGGTACACCACCCTTGACAACTTGCCAATTATAAAAACACCCATTTATGCCTTTACTCTGCCTCCTGTTAACCAGCCAATCTTCTATCCATGTTACCCCTATAACATGAAATTTATTTTTTATAATAGCACCTTAACATATAATAGCACCTTAACATGTAGCATCTTCTGGAAATCCAAGTACAGTACATCCACTGGGAATCCTTTATCCTTGGTACATGTTACCTCCACAAAGATTTCCGCTCACTTGTTTCAACATGATTTCCTTTCAACAATATCATGTTGATACTACCTGATTGCCTTGAACTTGTCAAAGTGCCCTGTTATAACTTCTTTAATAATAGATTCAAACATTTTCCCTGTGACAACTGCTAAGCTAACTGTCCCATGGTTTCCTGCTTTCTGTCTCCCCTACTTTTGAATAAAGGAGTTACGTTTGCTAACTTCCAATCTAATGGCATATCCCTAAATCAAGGCTATTGTGGAAAATTATCTCAACTATCTCACTGGCACCTCTCTTAAGACCCTATGGGAAGTTCATCGTGAACCAGGCACTTGTCAGCCCACAGGGCCAACAATTTGCTCAGCACCACTTCTTTGGTAGTTGTGAATTTCCTAAGTTCCTCCACCCTTTCCATTTCCTCATTTATTACTGCTTCTGGAGTATTATTTGTATTCTCTATAGTGAAGACAGATGCAAAGTGCCTGTTCAATTCATCTGCCGATTCCTTATTTTCCATTATTAAATCCCCAGTCCCACTTTCTGTAGGACCAATGTTCAATTTGTTAACTTTTTACTTCTTGAAATATTTATAGATGCTCTTCCTATCTGTTTGCCTATTTCTGGCTAGCTTTCTGTTGTACTGTAATTTTTCTCTATTCAATTTTTGGTGTTTTAAAATATTTTATCCAATCTTCTGACACCACAAGATGCAATTGTGCAATGGGGCAGCACTTTTGGAACAATCCAAAATTACACTAATAACAATTTAAGATTTATCCGTCAGGGTCACAATGTAGCTTATTTTGATTTGTTAGAAGCTACATACATTTGGTTTTATGAAGGAGAAATAAAGTTCTCCAGACATGTGTCTTTTCAATTCAATAAAAGTTTGGTCACGAAAACAAAGTTGCTGGAAAAGCTCAGCAGGTCTGGCAGCAATTGTGAAGGAAAAAACAGAGTTAACGTTTCACATCCAGGGACCTGAGGAAGGGTCACTGGACCTGAAACGTTAACTCTGTTTTTTCCTTCACAGATGCTGCCAGACCTGCTGAGCTTTTCCAGCAACTTTGTTTTTGTTCCTGATTTACAGCATCCACAGTTCTTTCAGTTATTCAATAAAAGCTTGATGATCTGTTTTCTCATGTATTCCCCATAGTCAACCTGTTAGAGTTGATTTGGCTTTTCTGAATTTAAATGAAAATTTTAATAAGATCATCCAGTACAGAAGAGGCCTTTTGGCCCATTGAGTCTGCACTGTTTTGGGGCATTCTCCAAGGCAATGCCTCAACCTCAGAGTCCACTTACCAACCAATCAATCCCCTATTTCTTATGCAATGTAATTTGTTGTTTCCTTTGAAATTTGGTATTTTTGCAAAAGTCCTGATGAGTACACATCGAAACATGCAATACATGAATCTTTTTCCGTAAATACTCAAGTTCTGTACCATCGGGTAACTACGGGTCAAAATGTTTAGTATATGAATGACACTGAAGGGCAGGCATTGATGCCCCCTCACACCCAGATGATCTGGTCTCATAGCTTGAATGATGGAGTAGGAGCTGAAGTCCTCACAGTAAAAGACCAGAAATTTGGATGAAATATAGAAGGATGATAATTCAACCAACATCCATAACTGTAACACAGATCATTTTGAGAAGGGCAAAAGCTGCTCATCAAATACAATGTGCTAATCAATTACCCCATTAAGGTGAAGGCATCCACTTCTGTCAGGTAAGAGATGCTAACCATGCTCCAGTATTAATACAAAGGTGCCCATTATGACAAATTAAGCATATCGGTTATTTCAGACATTCCTCCCACCTCATTAACCCCCCTGTATAGCATTTTGGGTATATAGCATGATGGATGAGTGATGTTCAGTGTTTAACTACCCCACCCCCTCAAATGTAAAGACTCCAGAATGCCATTTCTTTTCTTGTCATTAGCACATGGTGATTGGTTATACCTTCCAATGATGTTGGCTACAAACAGTGTTGACACCAATGCCACTACTGTATGCAATGGGAATGATCCTGCTAAATGCTGGACCCTTTGACCCACAGTGAGGTTTTCAATCTGCACAGTAATAAAGCACCAAGAACTTTCAGAATCAATACCTGGAATGTAAGTTCTTGTGATCCCAGTCAAACTCAACTACTATCTTTGAAACAATTTTAACCCCACTGCGAAGCCTCTTCTAAGGATGCCTAGCCTGAAGAAGATACCCTCCTCCCTCCGGAAAAACCTCAGTGGATCTCTCTCCCACTGCAACTGTCTCGTAATCTCTTCGGCCTTGAAACTGCTCGACCACGTCCTGAAGCAAACCAAGTACTACAGCCACATCACCTTTCTTAGTACCTGCCTACAGAACCAGATCATCCCCAATGGACTACAGTCCACGTTCAGACCTTCCCAATTTGGCCCCAACCGTGAAAATGTCTACATTCAGAACATTGAGATCCTTCAGAAGCGTTTCTCCCTGCAACTCCTGAAACACACACTCGCAGCAATGCGCCGGCATCTCCGGGCACTACAATCAAGCCTACCCCAGCTCAGAGCCTCCCTCTCCCAGACCTGCAAAGGACCTCTCCTGTTTTTTATTCTTCGTAGGATCCACAACCTGAACTCTCAATTCTACGCAGCTTTATTGGACACAAAAAACCGTAAGTACAGTAAACTTACTGGTGCCTACCACCCAAAATGGGCTTCCTCCACCTCCCAAATCCCCAACCCTACCCAGGACCTTCCCCACAATGTGCCCGCCGCCATTGGCCATGTGGTCACTGTCGGAGCAACCACAGATGACGTCACATCCTCCGCCGCCGGATACACCACTTCTGGGACAGCGAACGCCATCGACACCGCTGCTGATGCCACCGCCTACATTTCCGAGGCCAACACCATAGACACTGAGGACGCACCTACTGTCACCGCTGCTGCCGTCTCCTACCCCGCTCTGCCCACCGCCGATGGCGCTCTGCCCACCGCCGACGCATCTCCGCCCAACGCCAACGCAACTCTGCCCACAGCCGACGCCGACATCGCTCCGCCCACCGCCTCCACAGCCAGCAACTCCAGAGGAGACAGCAACACTCAGCCCTGCCGAGTCTTCACCATCCCCCCAGACCTCCCCCTTACTGAGGACAAATGGTCAGTCCTCAGTAGAGGGCTCACCTTTGTCCCCCTCCACCCACACATCAACAAATACCGCTCACGTTTGGACATAGAGCAGTTTTTCCGCCGCCTCCGCCTCCGCGCTTACTTCTTCAACCGTGAGCCTAACCCTCCCTCTACTGACCCCTTCTCCTGCCTCCAACACACCCCCTCCTCCTGGATACCACCCCAAGGCCTCCTACCCTCCCTTGACCTCTTCATCTCCAACTGCCGTCATGACATCAATCGCCTCAACCTCTCCATCCCTCTCACCCACTCCAACCTCTCCCCCGCAGAACGTGCAGCCCTCCACTCCAATCCCAACCTCACCATAAAACCCGCAGACAAGGGAGGCGCAGTTGTAGTATGGCGCACTGACCCCGACATCACCAAGGCCAGGCACCAACCCTCCGACACCACCTCCTACCGCCCCCTTGATCGTGACCCCATCCCCGACCACCAAACCATCATCTCCCAAACCATCCACAACCTCATCACTTCAGGTGACCTCCCACCCACAGCCTCCAACCTCATCGTTCCCCAACCCCGCACCGCCCACTTCTATCTCTTTCCCAAAATCCACAAACCTGACTGCCCTGGTTGACCCATTGTCTCCACCTGCTCCTGCCCCACCGAACTTATCTCCACCTATCTGGACTCCATTTTCTCCCCCTTGGTCCAGGAATTCCCTACCTACGTCCGTGACACCACCCACGCCCTCCACCTCCTCCAGAACTTCCAATTCCCTGGTCCCCAACACCTCATCTTTACCATGGACGTCCAGTCCCTATACACCTGCATTCCCCATACAGATGGCCTAAAGGCCCTCCGCTTCTTCCTGTCCCGCAGGCCCGACCAGTCCCCCTCCACTGACACCCTCATCCGCTGAGCTGAACTCGTCCTCACTCTCAACAACTTCTCTTTCAATTCCTCCCACTTCCTACAGACAAAGGGGGTGCCCATGGGTACCCGCATGGGTCCAAGCTATGCCTGCCTCTTTGTAGGTTATGTGGAACAATTCCTCTTCCGCACTTACACTGGCCCTAAACCCCACCTCTTCCTCCATTACATTGATGACTGTATCGGCGCCGCCTCGTGCTCCCACGAGGAGCTCGAACAGTTCATCCACTTCACCAACACCTTCCACCCCAACCTTAAGTTCACCTGGACCATCTCTAATACCTCTCTCTCCTTCCTGAACCTCTCTGTCTCCATCTCCTGCAAACACCTAGAAACTGACATCCATTTCAAGCCCACCGACTCCCACAGCTACCTAGAATACACCTCCTCCCACTCACGTTCCTGCAAAAATGCCATCCCCTATTCCCAATTCCTTCGCCTCCACCACATCTGCTCCCGGGATGAGGCATTCCACTCCCAAACATCTCAGATGTCCTTGTTTTTCAAGGACCGCAACTTCCCCGCCCCCCAGTGGTCGAGAACGCCCTCAACCGTGTCTCCCGCATTTCCCGCAACTCATCCCGCACACCACCTCCCCGCAAAAACAACCAAAACAGAATCCCTCTCGTCTTCACGTACCACACCACCAACCTTCGGATCCAACGCATCATCCTCCGACACTTCCGCCATCTGCAATCCGACCCCACCACCAAAGACATTTTTCCCTCCCCACCCTTATCTGCTTTCCGGAGGGACCACTCTCTCCGTGACTCCCTTGTCCGCTCCACACTCCCCTCCAGCCCCACCACACCCGGCACTTTTCCCTGCAACTGCAGGAAGTGCTACACCTGCCCCCACACCTCCTCCCTCACCCCCATCCCAGGCCCCAAGAAGACTTTCCACATCAAGCAGATGTTCACCTGCACATTTGCTAATGTGGTCTACTGCATCCGCTGTTTCCATTGTGGCCTCCTCTACATCGGGGAAACCAAGTGGAGGCTTGGGGACCGCTTTGCAGAACACCTACGCTCAGTTCACACTAAACAACTGCACCTCCCAGTCGCGAACCATTTCAACTCCCCCTCCCACTCCGCAGACGACATGTCCATCCTGGGCCTCCTGCAGTGCCACAACGATGCTACCCGAAGGTTGCAGGAACAGCAACTCACATTCTGCTTGGGCACCCTGCAGCCCAATGGTATCAATGTGGACTTCACAAGCTTCAAAATCTCCCCTCCCCCAACCGCATCCCAAAACTAGCCCAGCTCGTCCCCTCCTCCCTAACCTGTTCTTCCTCCCACCTATCCCCCCCTCCCACCTCAAGCCCCACCCCCATCTCCTACCTACTAACCTCATCCCGCCCCCTTGACCTGTCCGTCCTCCCTGGACTGACCTATCTCCTCTCTACCTCCCCACCTACACTCACCTTTACTGGCTCCATCCCGGCCTCTTTGACCTCTCTGTCTCCTCTCCACCTATCTTCTCCTCTATCCATCTTCTATCCGCCTCTCCCTCTCTCCCTATTTATTTCAGAACCCCTTTCCCCTCCCCCATTTCTGAAGAAGGGTCTAGGCCCGAAACATCAGCCTTCCTGCTCCTATGATGCTGCTCGGCCTGCTGTGTTCATCCAGCTCTACGCCTTGTTATCTCAGATTCTCCAGCATCTGCAGTTCCTACTATCTCTCAAACTCAACTATTTCTTTGTTTACTGCAGAAGAGTCTCAATAACAATGAAAAGCAGAACAATGTATAAAGAGTTTGGGACAGGTTTCAATGCAATATTTGTTGACACCACTGTGTCAGCCAGTTAGTGAATAAACTTTCATTTATGTAGCACCTTCTAAGACCACAGAATATCCCAAAGTGCATCGCGGTCAATTGTAGACTTTTGAAGTGTAGTCTCTGTGGTGATTTAGGAAACTCAATAGCCAATTGAAGCACAGCAAGCTCCCACAGACTCCAATGTAATGACTGGATAATCCATTTTCATGATCTTGATCACAGGATGAATGAAGGCCAGGGCACTAGAGAATAGCTCTCCTGCTCATCTTTGGAAAATGTGCAAGGAGTTCTTTCACGTCATCCTGGAGGGACAGATGGTGCCTCGGTTTCGTGCCTCATTCAAGAAAAGGCACATCTGTCAGTGCAAAACTCGGAGCAACACTACACTGAGGTGTCAGCCTTAATTTTTGCGCTCGAGTCCTGTATGAGACTCAAACTCTCAACCCTCTGGTTCGAAGCAAGAGTGTGCTTTGTTGAACCAAGAAGCACGACAGCATGAGGTGAGGCTGAATTTGCAGCAGAAATCACAGCCAATATCAATTTTTTGACAAATATGTGCTGTTATTCCTCGCACCACAGCAACTGCAATTTATAAAGACCCACATCTATTGCAACAAACTGAGCTTTTGACTGAATTAATAGCAACAGCAACACAATAAGAGCAGAATGATTGCTCTAATAAAATGCACCAGGTGAAGGATAATTAGGTACTACAAATGATTTTCCTTTAAAATCAATCCCAGTCACCTACGGAAGGTGCAGTCTCTGGGAGAGTTACCCAATCATCTCCATTATGACTCAGATTGGCAGTGTCACTCCAGATATTCAGATCTTTAAACTTCGACAGACTTGTTTAAAAAACAAATAGATGATTATTGTTAGGGTTGGACCATTCTGATTAAATTGAGAAAATCAACGGCAGAAGTCATAAAGAGCCTGAAAGGTCAACCACATCAATCACACAATGAACAAGCTTCAAACAAAGCTTGAGATCACAGTGAGTTTTCTCACCACACAGTGGTGTTTCTGTGGAACGCATTTCCAACTAAAGCTTATTGTCCCAATTAACACCTTTTAAATTGAGCTGGCTGAATATCTGGTTAGGAACAGATGGCGATGATTAAATCTGTGTGAAACTGCATGTTTCTTGAATAATTCCATAGAAACTTGTCACGTAGGAAAGTAAATGCTCGAGAGATGAATACAATAGAAATTTTGGAATTGAGGCATGGGAAGAGGTTCCACAGAACCTTGCCTCAAGAGAATGGGCTTGTGCTGTGGTAGTCTGTGACAAGAATATTTTCAGCCTGGAACAGACTGTGCTGACACAGGAGCTGCTCACCACTCCAGGCCCTTTAATATTTAACTTGATGCAAATCTACACTCAGGCATACTCCCCAACCCCTTTATTATGCTGCAGCCCAAGCATATTCTCCAGTTCACTCCCTGTACCTTTCAATATCCTACCCATTTTGACCTCACTCTCCATATCCTGTCATATTCCCCTCTCTGATCCTTTAATATCCTGCGGATCTAATTTTCATTCTCTTGCTATTCCCTTCATACTTTAATCCAATTGGCCAGTCAGGCATCCACCTCCACTTTGAAAGCATTTGTGGAAGCAGCAACAAGTGATTTGTAGTAGAGATTTCTACATTCCACCTTCTATGTAAAGATTATTTTCCTAACCTTGTTCACTCTCATTTTATCATTGGGCTGATTAGTGCAAATGTTTTCCTTACCTCAGTCCTTTGTTGTCTTGAGATGATATTTATTTTTCGGGAAATGATTTGCAGGGTTATGAGAAAAGAGCAGAGGAAGTAGTTTTAATTGGATAGCTCTTTCAAAATGATCCAAAAGATCATGTCCTGTGCTGCGTCATTTGATGATTCCATGGTCTCATCGTATCACATTTACACTGACAATGAGGAAACCACAACTTTTACATAATCCCCTCATGTCTGTTATCCCGTCAACTCTGGTGACATTCTCCTAAGTCTACTGTTCACCTTTTTCACTCCGTTCAGCTTCCTACTATGATGGAACTAAAATTGCTTCTGGCCTGAGAAATGCACCAGCTTGATGGGCCGAAGGCAATTCTTATTCTTTGCTCATATTATTCAGATCTGTGTGCAGTTTGGTAATTCATGGGTGATTGGACTTTGATAATTATCATAATCATGTTGTATAATACATCAACTACACACATTAGTAATATTTTGCAATGAATAAATTAATGAACATTCCTGTTAACCTGTGATTAATATCCTTTTACAGGCAGAACTGTTTAGTACTTGATCAGTTTCTTCACTTCGCCCCAGTATCTGTCCTTTCCCATGACATTTGGCAGCCACTGGTAATGACTTGATTAATATACTGCCAGAGCTCCACTCAATTTCATTTTGCCATTGGTTTGGTTCCTCATTTTTTAATTTAATTTTTAAAAAATCATTTGTAAGATGTGGGTGTCGCTGGCAGGCCAGCATTTCTTGCCCATCCCTAGTTGCCCTTGAGAAGGTGGTGGTGAGCTGCCTTCTTTAACAGCTGCAGTCCTCCTGCTGTGGGTTGACCCATAATGCCACTAGGGAGAGAATTCCAAGATTTTGACCCAGCAACTGTGAAGGAATGGCAATATATTTCCAAGTGAGGATGGTGAATGGCGTGGAGGGGAACTTGAAGGTGGTGATGTTCCCAAGTATTTGCTGCCCTTATCCTTCTGGATGGACGTGGCCCATGGGTTTGGAAGCTGCTGTCTGAGGATCTTTGGTGAATCTCTGCAGTGCATCCTGTAGATAATACACACAGTTTTACTGAGCAGTGTTGGTGGAGGGAGTGAATGCTTGTGAATGTTGTGCCAATCAAGCGGGCTGCTTTGTCTGAAATGCCATCCCTTCTTGAGTGTTGTTGGAGCTGGACCCATCTAGGCAAGTGGAGAACATTCCATCACATTCCTGGCTTGTACCTTGTAGATGGTGGATGGTTTGTCCAAAGTGTTGCTTTTTTTCTGATCCTTTACCATATTCCTTCACAGTGCCAAGTGCCTTGTTGAGTTACCCAGCCTTTAATGAGTTTTTCATTGTGTCTCCTTTGAGGAACTAACAACTCATTTGAAACCATGTTGATTTTGGCTGTTGGCCTAGAGACTTTTCTCCAACTGTCTGATTTGTTAACCGGTCTTAACTGATAAATTTGAAGTATCAGCTTTTGTTCACTTGGTACCATTCTTGTTTCTGAATTAGAAGGTTTTGGGTCCAAGTCCCACTGCAGCCTGAGCACAAAGAGATTCTGTATAGCACAGAGAAAGTACTGCTGTTTGAAGGTGTTTGGGTGAGACTTGAAACTATAAAGCCCTGTCTGTGCTCTTGGGTGAATGTAAAGGCTCAAATGACACTATTTTGAAGAAAATCTGGAGAGTTATTCTTCACAAAAACATCACAAAACCAGATTATCTGGTCATATGCGGTTTATAGGAGTTGCCAATGCACAAATGGACTGCCATGTTTTCTGCATTACAATTGTGACTTCAGAAGTGCTTGACTGACTGCAAAACACTGAGATGTTCTGTGATCATAGAAGACAGTATATAAAAAGCAAGTTTTCCTGTTCTTTTAAATCTCAATATGAACGTGTAGCCTTTATTTGCTCACTGACTAGCTCATGTAAATGCACCTAGGTCACAGATGCATTTAAGCAAGAGCTAGATGAGTAAATAAGGGAGGGAAGTTTAGCAGGATATATTGATAGGGTGAAATTAAGTAAATAAAGTGGGAGGATACTTATCAATTTTTCACTGATTGTAGAAGAAATTTTCTAAACAGATCCATTTGTAGTCTGCATATAATGTCTATGATATCCATTCTACAACGTGTGTGTAATTTGTATGTATATTGTCTTCTGTATGCCTCAAAATATTGCCAGTACTTATAAACTTGTACAAAGCTTATACAGAGCCTAAATGCAGCTTGCATAGAATTTTTGTACACGTGTATTTGCAGTCTACAGGCAACGACTATGTGGCTTGTCAGGAGCCTGAAGGTATTCTGTTGGTAGTTGTACCCACTTTGTATAAAGAATTTATGTAAACTTGGCACAGCATCTATAGAATCTGTTCATGGAGTTTGCATAGCGTGTACTAACAGAATACCACATGGACATGAAACACTTCTAACTAAACATAAAATGAAGGTTCTTGTGAAAAGGAAAGCTAAGTTAATGCTGACCAAGAGGCTTTTGAATTTGATTAACAATGATTTTGAAGGAAGTTTTTCTTTAAACTTTTTATTTGTTTGATGGGTGTGATTAGTAATTTTACTACTGACATGACCTGCTAATTATATGGCTAACAGAACTCTTACCAGGCCATGGAGAAAAGTGACCTTGGTCATACATACAGGTGCCATCTCTACTTACAAATGTTTCTGGAGGTGTCATCACATGACCTCTGACCCTAATCACCCTGCCCAAATTACACCCATCGTAGATAGCCTGATGTTGTGGAATCCTCCTTTACACAGCTAATCGGAAAATAAACAGATGATTCTTGACAGTCTGTCAAACAAGCTCTTGTTCCTGTATTTGTATTATAAGCAAGAAACAAAACTATTTAAAGAATTTAAAAATAAGCTGTTCTTTTCTTGTCTGTTGGCATGATTTTCTCCAGTGTTGCTGAGTTTACTGTTTCATTCCTGAAAACATGACTCGATCACTGAGTGTGGTCATTCCAGCCACTTCTCCCTCCTGGGGATTGGGAAATTTTTTAACTCTGTCCAGCTCACTGTAGCTTTAACCAGAAAAAAAAGGCAAGCTCTGCACTCTGTATTCTGGGCTGTGCTGAGATAGCACACCAGTGCCAAGAAGAATAAAAATATCAGCCAGGGTTAATGCTACTAATCACTGCCATGCATCTCCTGTACCTGTGGTTATTCGGTAGGGATTTGGTTGGGTTCCCAGAGTCCAACTGCTCCTGATGCTTGCTTAGACCAAGCATAGACAGCTTCAATAGACATTACAAAGTGAAACAGCTAATCATTGCGGAGCTAAATCCTGCAGCAAATCAGCACCCCCCTCACCCCCAGAGGGAGTGACAGACAAGGAGAAAGTTAGAGGTAATGTTGCCATAGTCTTACCACAATAGGGCTGCTCTCATTAGAGAGAGATGACTGGTGGTGGTAAGCCAAGGGTCACCACACCTCAAGCGAGTGGAGAGGTTGAGAAGGAGAGTCTTTCATTGTAACCTCAGCCATTGGCATCACTCTGCGTCACCAGCCATCCAGCCAACTGAGCTTCACCTAAGGAGATGGTTACTCACTGTTGTATTAAAATCTTATTTTCTCCCCGTCTATCCTAAGGGAGCTGCCTATTGCTCAGTTACCTCACCCCAAATGGCAATTTTCACCTGTGATGTTAACTGTATAAGAATGCAACATTTCAGTAGGGAAGATTCCATATTAATCCCAATGCTTCTTCCTTTCAAGGCCATGAGCAGTCGCTTCTTTCCCTATGATGGCATAACAACGGATTCTGTGCTGAGTCTGGATGAGGACACCGTACTCTCCACCAATGAGGTATCTCAATACCCTAAGCTGTTGTACACTGGGCAAAGAGAATATTTATCTTTAATGTTTTAATAAAGATCTGTAGCTCGGGTTGCAGTTGGAGTTTTGGTTGGTTCTCCGAGCTGACTGGTTTTCACGCAAATGTTTCGTCTCCCTTCTAGGTGACACCATCAGTGCTGTGTAGCCTCCATTGAAGCGCTGTTGTTCTGTCCCACTTTGAATTCATATGGTACGCTCTGTCATGGTGGGCAGTCTTGTTTCCAGTTTTGTACCGTAGTGGTATGTAGATGGGGTCTATTTCAACATGTTTGTTAACCTCAACAGTGATTGAAAACCAGGCCTTCAGGAATTCTCATGCTTGTCTTTGTCTTGCTTGTCCTAGTACTGTAACTTTGTCCCAGTCACATTAATGTCCTGCTGTGTCGGAGTGTATTGAAATGAGGGAGAGTTGGTCGTGCCGTTTTGCTGTGAGTTGGAGTTTATGTATCTTGGCGGTGAGTTCCCTCCCTGTCTGTCCTATGTAGTGTTTCTCAGAGTTGCTGCATGGTATTTTATATATCACATTTCTAGCATAGGGTAGGGTGGCCAGTGTGTTGGGGCATACAGTGTCTTGGTGTTGTTTGTTGCCAGGCATTGGCAGACGAAGCTGTTAGGATAGCCATTGTTTGCAAAGACTCTGTATAGGTGTTTCTCTTCGTTCTTGTGCAGCTCCAGGGCATATCAGAAACACACCAGAACTGACTACAAGACTCCTATGACCTCTTGGAATAAGGATAGCACACACCTCACCAGTTACTCTCAGAGGTGAAAGACCCCATACCCAAAATGAGCAGGACAAATATGATATACAAAATACCATGCAGCAACTGTGAGAAACTACATAGGACAGACGGGCAGGAAACTCGCCACCAGGATACATGAACACCAACTTGCAGTAAAACGGCATGACCAACTCTCCCTCATTTCAATACACTCTGACATAGAAGGGCATCAGTTTAACTGGGACAAAGTTACAGTACTAGGACAAGCAAGACAAAGGCAAGCACGAGAATTCCTGGAGGCCTGGTTTTCAACCACCGATGCAATTAACAAATATGTTGAAATAGACCCCAACTGCATATCACTACGATACAAAACCAGAAACAAGACTGCCCACCACGACAGACTGGACCATAGAAATTCAGAGCAGGACAGAAAACAACAACGCTTCGACGGAGGCTTCACAGCACTAACAGTGTCACCTAGAAGGGAGACGAAACGTTTGCACGAAAACTAGTGAGCTCGGAGAACCAACCAACGACTCCAGAATATTTATCCATTATATGAGAGATGTGTATATGTAAAATTTCCGGTATTGTTAAGATAGTGCAAATAGTGAAGGATGGTGCAATCCAGTTTTGAAGCGAAAATGGTCCAGTAAGCGCAGATGCAGTTTAAAATAATTAACGTAAGCAAAGACCCAAGAAAGGGTACATGTATTATCTAGAACAGAAGTATGATCAGTGAAAACATGTAGGAATGTTTTAAGAAAAAAAAATTGAAAGGATTTGGTGTCACTAACAAGGCTAAGATTTGTTGCCCGTGTCTAACTGTCCTAGAGAAAGTGATGGTAAGCTGCCTTCTTGAATTGCTGATGTCTGTGTGATGAAGGTGCCCCACAATATTATTTGACAGCGAGTTCTAGAATTTTGACCCTGGGTGAATGAACACAATATATTTCTAAGTCAAGATGATGTATGGCTTGGAGGGGATCTTGGAGGTGATGGTGTTCCCATGAACCTGCTGCCCTTTCCTCCTCGTTAATAGATGTTTCAGGTTTATGAGACACTGTTGAAGTAGCCTTGAGTCGTTACTGAGTGCATCTTGGATAATAAATCATTCCGTCTTTCTATCAGTTCAATGTTTAGCTACAATAGAAAAGGACAAATAAGAACCTAGGTTACATTAGCTAAGAATTGAATGCCAATCAAAAGATGCTATATTGACGCTGAATCATATATTAGTCACATCACTTTTGGAATCAAACTGCAAACGTGGTATCAGGAATTTAAATAATGAAGAAAGCTTAAAGATTCAAAAGATCAACATGCTTTCTTTTGTAAAGAGACTTTTATATTTATGAAATCATTTGACAAGTTATACAAGGCAACTTGTCAACTATTGTCAAACATTGAAGTGCTTGGGGATGTTATTTTACGTTGAGGAAGTGGGACATAAGAAGGGAAGGCAGATGGAAGTTTTGGATGTAAAGACTAATGGAATTATGGAATGATATTGAGGAAGTATATCGATAGGAACTGCACTACATAGAACATGCAGCATGGAAAAAGGCTCTACAGCCCAATCAGACCATAGTCTTCCAGTCAAACCTGGAAGTGGGTTCTAGATGCAGTTTGATGTAATTCTGAAGAGAGAAGAGACAAAGATGTTTTGGGGGAAACAATGCCCAGATAATCTGACAGCCAGACAATCTTTGGAATATTGTAGACTGGGGTTACATATCACGATCCTGATTGTCTTTGATCGAAGGATATCACTTCATAACCTTGGTTGAACCAGGAAATCCATTCCCTACTGAAGACCAGACATGCAACATTCAATTCGGGTGATCTGGACCAATACAGAAAATCCAGATATGACCTCCGCAAAGCCATCAGGGAGGCCAAGAGACAGTAGCGGACTAAGTTGGAGACCCAGACCTACCAAACAGACTCTCGCCATCTATGGCAAGGCCTAAATGATATTATAGGATATAAAATGAAACAGTGTAAGGTAGCGGACAAAGACACATCCCTCCCTGACACGCTCAATGCTTTCTATGCCTGGTTTGAGGAGAGTACTACTGGCGTAGTAACACCTGCCCCGACACACCTGTTCTCTCTGTCACCACTTCAGAAATCAGGTCAGTCTTCCTGGGAGTCAACCCAAGGAAAGCAACAGGCCTGGAGAGTGTCCCTGGCTGAGCACTCCGATCCTGTGGAGATCAGCTGGCAGAGGTATTCACTGATATCTTCAACCCCTCCCTCCTACAACCAAAGTCCCACCTGCTTCAAGAAGACCACCATCATCCCTGTAGCCAAGAAAACACATGCAGTGTGCCTTAAAGACTACTGCCCAATAGCTCTGACTTCAATAATCATGAAGTGCTTTGAGAGGCTGGTCATGGCCCACATCTATTTCAGTCTCTCAACCTGCCTCGATCCCCTACAGTTTGCCTACTGACGTAACAGGTGCACAAGAGGATGCCATATCCCTAGCCCTGCACTCATCCCTGGAACATTTGGATAATAAAGTCACCTACATCAGACTCCCTCATTGACTACAACTCCCCCTAACAACACCATTATCCCCTCCAGACTGATCTCAAAACCAGGTGAACTTGGTCTCGGATAACAAAGTGTAGAGCTGGATGAACACAGCAGGCCAAGAAGCATCAGAGGAGCAGGAAGGCTGACGTTTCGGGCCTAGACCCTTCTTCAGAAATGGGGGAGGGGAAGGGGGTTCTGAAATAAATAGGGAGAGAGGGGGAGGCGGATAGAAGATGGATAGAGGAGAAGATAGGTGGAGAGGAGACAGACAGGTCAAAGAGGTGGGGATGGAGCCAGTAAAGGTGAGTGTAGGTGGGGAGTTAGGGAGGGGATAGGTCAGTCCAGGAAGGACGGACAGGTCAAAGGGGCGGGATGAGGCTAGTAGGTAGGAGATGGGGGTGGGGCTTGAGGTGGGAGGAGGGGATCGGTGGGAGGAAGGACAGGTTAGGGACAAGCTGGGCTGGTTTTGGGATGTGGTTGGGGAGGGAAGATTTTGAAGCTTATGAAGTCCACATTGATACCATTGGGCTGCAGTGTTCCCAAGCGGAATATGAGTTGCTGTTCCTGCAACCTTCGGGTGGCATCGTTGTGGCACTGCAGGAGGCCCAGGATGGACATGTCGTCTGAGGAATGGGAGGGGAAGTTGAAATGGTTCACGACTGGGAGGTGCAGTTTAGTGCAAACCGAGCGTAGGTGTTCTGCAAAGCGGTCCCCAAGCCTCCTCTTAGTTTCCCCAATGTAGAGGAGGCCACAACGGGAACAGCAGATACAGTATACCACATTAGCAGATGTGCAGGTGAACGTCTGTTTGATGTGGAACGTCTTCTTGGGGCCTGGGATGGGGGTGAGGGGGGAGGTGTAGGGTCAGGTGTAGCACTTCCTGCGGTTGCAGGGAAAAGTGCCGGGTGTGGTGGGGCTGGACGGGAGTATGGAGCGGACAAGGGAGTCACGGAGAGAGTGGTCCCTCCGGAAAGCAGATAAGGGTGGGGAGGGAAAAATGTCTTTGGTGGTGGGGTCGGATTGCAGATGGCGGAAGTGTCGGAGGATGATGCATTGGGTCTGGAGGTTGGTGGGGTGGTACGTGAGGACGAGGGGGATTCTGTTTTGGTTGTTATTGCGGGGAGGAGGTGTGAGGGATGAGTTGCGGGAAATGCGGGAGACACGGTTGAGGGCGTTCTCGACCACTGAGGTGGGGGAAGATGCGGCGGAGGTGAAGGAATTGGGAATAGGGGATGGCATTTTTGCAGGAAGGTCGGTGGGAGGAAGTGTATTCTACATAGCTGTGGGAGTTGGTAGGCTTGAAATGGATATCAGTTTCCAGGTGGTTGCCAGAGATGGAAACAGAGAGGTCCAGGAAGGAGAGAGAGCTATTATAAATGGTCCAGGTGAACTTAAGGTTGGGGTGGAAGGTGTCGGTGAAGTGGATGAACTGTTCGAGCTCCTCGTGGGAGCACGAGGCGGCGCTGATTTGGTCATCGATGTAACAGAGGAAGGGGTGGGGGATGGGGCCAGTGTAGCTTTGGAAGAGGGATTGTTCCACGTAACCTACAAAGAGGCAGGCATAGTTTGGGCCCATGCGGGTACCCATGGGCACCCCCTTTGTCTGTAGGAAGTGGGAGGAACTGAAAGAGAAGTTGTTGAGGGTGAGGACGGGTTCGGCTAAGCAGATGAGGGTGTCAGTGGAGGGGGACTGGTCGGGCCTGCAGGACAGGAAGAAGCGGAGGGCCTTTAGGCCATCTGCATGGGGAATGCAGGTGTATAGGGACTGGACGTCCATGGTAAAGATGAGGTGTTGGGGACCAGGGAATTGGAAGTTCTGGAGGAGGTGGAGGGCGTGGGTGGTGTCACGGACGTAGGTAGGGAATTCCTGGACCAAGGGGGAGAAAATGGAGTCGAGATAGGTGGAGATAAGTTCGGTGGGGCAGGAACAGGCGGAGACAATGGGTCGACCGGTGCAGTCAGGTCTCGGCTTTGCCCTCTGCAACTGGATCCTCAGCTTTATGACCCATAGGCCGCAGTCAGTGAGGATCGGTACCTGCACCACCTCCACAATAACACTCAACACTGGGATTCCACCCCTCCCCTCCCCCATCGAAGGATGCGTCCTCAGCCCCCTACTGTACTTCCTGGAACATAGAACAGTACAGCACAGTACAGGCCCTTTGGCCCACGATGTTGTGCCGACCTATTATTCTACTAAGATCAAACTACCCTGCATACCTTACATGTTACCGTCCTCCATGTGCCTATCCAAGAGTTGCTTAAAAGTCTCTAAAGTATCTGACTGCACTACCACTGCCGGCAGTGCGTTCCACACGCCCAGCACTCTCTGTGTAAAGAACCTACCTCTGGCATCTCCTCTGTACCTTCCTCCAATCACCTTAAAATTATGCCCCCTCATAATAGTCATTTCCGCCCTGTGAAGAAGTCTCTGACTATCCACTCTATCTGTGCCTCTCATCATCTTGTAAACCTCTATCAAGTCACCTCTCATCCTTCTTCGCTCCAATGAAAAAAGCCCTAGCTCCCTCAACCTTTCCTCATAAGACCTGCCCTCCAGTCCAGGCAGCATCCTGGTAAATCTCCTCTACCCTCTCTGAAGCTTCCACATCTTTCCTATAATGACATGACCAGAACTGAACACAATATTCCAAGTGTGGTCTAACCAGCGCTTTATAGAGCTGCAGCATAACCTCACGGTTCTTAAACTCAATTCCCCTGCCAATGAAAGCCAACACACCATACGCCTTCTTTACAACCCTATCAACTTGGGTAGCAACTTTGAAGGATCTATGGACATGGACCCTGAGATCCCTCTGTTTCTCCACACTGCCGAGAATCCTGCCATTAACCCTGTATTCTGCATTCAAGTTCGACCTTCCAGAATGAATCACCTCACACTTTTCTGGGTTGAATTCCATCTGCCACTTCTTTGCCCCAGCGCTGCATCCTGTCAATGTCCCGTTGCCACCTACAACAGCACTCCACACTGTCCACAACTCCACCAACCTTCGTGTCATCGGCAAACTTACTAACCCACCCTTCCACTTCCTCATCCAAGTCATTTATAAAGATCACAAAGAGCAGAGTCCCAGAACAGATCCCTGCGGAACACCACTGGTTACTGAGCTCCAGGCTGAATACTTTCCATCTCTTACCACCCTCTGTCTTCTATTGGACAGCCAGTTTTGTATCCAGACAGCCAAATTTCCCTGAATCCCATGCCTCCTTACTTTCTGAATGAGCCTACCATGTGGAACCTTATTGAATGCCTTGTTAAAATCCATATACACCACATCAAGGTACTCCATGCACACCTACGATTGTTTTTGACAAATTCCACATGAACGCCATCTACAAGTTCGCTGCCGACACCACCATAGTGGGATGGATATCTAACAATGACGAATCAAAATACGGATGGGAGACAGAGGGCTTGGTGATGTAGTGCAATGAAAACAATCAGTCTCCCAACGTCAGCAAAACTAAAGAACAGATCATCGACTTCAGAAAGAAAGGAGAACGTACCCCTATCTACATCACCGGACCTGAAGTTGAGAGGGTGAAGAGCATCAAGTTCCTTGGAGTGACGAGAACTGAGGACCTGTCCTGGACTTGCCACGTAAATGCAACAGTTAAGAAGGCACAACAACGCCTCTTCTTCCTCAAGCAGCTCGGGAAATTTGGCATGTCCATAAGGTCCATCACCAACTTCTACAGATGCACCATTGAAATCATACTGTCTGGGTGCTTAATGGCCTGGTATGGCAACTACTCTGCCGAGGACCGTAAGAAACTACAGAAGGTGGTGTGCACAGCCAACCTTCTATCATAGAAGTCAACCTTCTATCCATGGACTTCACTTATACAGCTTGCTGCCGTGAAAAGACAGCCAACATCATCAAAGACCCATCGCACCCTGGTAATGATCTCTTACAACCTCTTCTGTCAGGCAGAAGATACAGAAGCCTGAACACACACATGACCAGGTTCAGGAGCAGCTTCTTTCTGGCCGTTATCACACTGTTGAATGGACTCTAGCCTCAAATAATGTAACCTGGATGCTTCTAAGCCTTTTTGATCTCTACATCCTATGCTTCCTGTGATCTGCCAGTACCGCTTGTAAACAAAGCTTTTCGCTGCATTTCAGTACACGTGAGAATAAAATCAATCAATCAGTGTCACCCCTACCAAACCCCCAAGTGACAAGCTGCTTGCCTGCTGGTAGCTTTCATACTGACTTTCTCACTTGGAGCCAGGTTAATCACAACCACAGTAGGTTGAGGCTCTCAACTGATCATTCACTCACCAAGGTGCAAGAAGGTTGACAATGAACCTTTCTGCTCAGGACTTAGTTCTAGCAAAGGAACCAGACCAAAAGCAACGCTGCCTTTTTAAATGGCCTTTCCAAACTAAGCTCACCACATCTGAGACCACAAGATTCAGCCAGTCTCTCTCTCTCTCTTTCACTTTTTAAGTCTATTTTTTGCTCTTTCCCATCTCTTTTTATCTTGTACTTTCCGCTTTTGCCACCTCTTTATTACAACTCTCTTTCTATTCCTTCATTTTCACTATTTACATCTTTTACACCTTCACCCTTAACAACCACGTTGCCATATTAAGCTAAGCACCCATTTCCTCTCTTTAACTGCTATTTTATTTTCAAGATTGTAAACACCCTTGGTAATAAACGTCTTTCCAGTTCAGTTCCCGGAGTGAGAGATATTTTTATTTATTAATTCATGGGATGTGGGTATCACTGACTGGGTCAACATTTATTATCCATCCCTTAAATATCCTTAAGAAGCTGTTGGCGATGAGCTGTCTTCTTAAACCGTTGCAGTCCTTGAGATCTAAGTGTACTCAAAGGATTTGATCTATGAGTCAGGGGCCAACTTGTGGCCTTTCATTTATGATTAATTTATCCTCAATCTGTTAGTATCCATAGTTTGATATACAAATTACTAGGAGCATGAAATTAAGCTTTATAAATAGCCCCAGGGCTCCGTGGCTTTCGCTCAACTGCCCACATAAATGGGAAACTTTGGGCACTTTGATTTTGCACTGCACCTTTGCACCTGTCATAATTGTGACCATAAATATCAATGGTTGCATTCACCTTTTCAGGAGAAAGGGTGGAGATGGAGTTAAGAACAGAAATAACAGACTCACATCACTCACATTGTGATATTCTTGAGCATTATCTCTGAGTGGGCCACTACTGGGGATTTTGATGCTTGTTACATAGCAATAGCTGCACTGTATTAGAGTAACTACAGAGGCTGGAAAGTTCAACATATCAATTGAATACCACCCTCTGGCAAAGAACAGACATTATCATCCATTGTTTAGTCATTTTTCACAAGTGCCAGTGTGCTAACCCAAAGACATAAATGATTGAGTAGTTGGTCAACCAGATAAGTGAAAGAGATAAATTAGCAACTTGGCTCCGCAGGAATGAGTGGATGTGTTTCTTACATGCCTCATTCAACTGTGGATGAGATGGTCAGCTCTATTAATATTAATCCTCTTCATATCAAAGCACACTGCCATCAGCACTTGTTACCTTTGAACTGCAGTGAATGTAAAGGAAATAAACAATCCTTGCAAACAAAGTTGGAGCTTACAGCACTGGCAAATGCTTTCTGTTTTCCTTCTGTGTAATAAAGAAGCAAAAAAAACTTGCATTTGTACAGGCTTTTCAACCCCCGAAGTCCCAAAGCTGTTCGCAGTGATGTTGTTTTGAAGTAACCATTTTGATGGAAGAAAGGTGAACAGCCAATTTATCAACAGCAGGCTTTCATAAACAGCTTCAAGATTATCGCCAAGTAATCATTATTAAGGAGATTGGTTCTAAGACAATATTGGGCAGGACACCAGTGAGAAAATGTCTGCTTTTCTTCAAAATAGTCTTTTGAAGTCGTTTACATTTACCTGAGCGAGCAGATGGAGTCTCCATTAAGCATTTGATTTAAAAGAGAGACTCCATTCAGAGATGGTGCCTGTAAAAATTTAGATAAAGGTAATTCATTTTGAGCTGTTGAGTTTTTGATAGGTAGACCAATTCAGTAAATAAGTAGCTTCTCCCAAAATACTCAAGACTTTTAGCTGCTCTGTTCAGCAGCCACCTTGAATTGGATCGTAGGGAAATGGGTAGACATGTGGAACCATGACCAACTCTTCAATCGTGCCAATCTTCCCCTTTCCTGACTCAGACCAAGCCTAGTTCATCCCTCTGCTCACTTTTCTGCATTGGCTCCCAACTTGGAAATGGCTGGATTTTAAAATTGTCATGTTTGTTTTAAAATCCTTCAATGCCCTCCTATTTTGTCAATTTGTTTTTGTTCATTCAGGGGATAAGGGCATCACTGGCTAGGCAGCATTTATTGCCCACAGGGCAGTTAAGAGTCAACCACATTGCTGTGGGTCTAGAGTCACATGTAGGCCAGACCAGGCAGTTTCCTTCCCTAAAGGGCATTAGTGAGCCAGATGAGCTTTTCCAACAATTGACAATGGATTCATGGTCATCATTAGATTCTTAATTACAGATATTTATTGAATTCAAATTCTACCATCTGCTATGGCAGGATTCGAATGCAGGTCCCCAGAATGTTATCTGGGTCTCTGGATTAACGGTCCAGCAATAATACCACTGGGCCATTGTCTCCACGCCTCTTCCACTCCATTCCTAAATGAATCTACTGTCTTTTTTTCAGGCTAGTATCAATTCTTGTTCAAAAATCGATTCTGTGAAGAATCTAGGTGTGTCTACTATATTAAAGATGCTATATAATTGCAACTGGTGCACATTAAGTGTTGATGAACATTTCGGTTATATCTGTTATGTTCCACTTGAGGAATCCGTATATTCTCTTTGCTTGCAGTGTCTTCACTACAAAGCCATGACTAGAATTGAAGAAATTTAATTTGGTGCCTCAGTTCTGGTCATGACTTTGTAGTGAAGACACTGACTGGTGTAATATTGGGTTACAAACCCAGAAGAGTTCAAGTTCCATCCCCAATCTAAATTCTGTTAGCATATGCCAATTGGGGCAGAAAAAAGGGCACTGCAAATGCCTATAGCATACCTGAGTGTTGGATAGGGAATGCCAGCTCTGCTTCCCACTCCTAAGTGTTAAGCAATAACTTGAGAATGTATTTGTGTTTGCATAATACCTCCTTGATTAAACAATCAGAGTTAAAATCTTTGTATGAATAATGGACCTCTGGATCTACTACTAGCACCTGTAGAAAGACGTATTTCAGAGAGAAGGACAGAGGGTAAAGCAATGCAAGCTTATTGACATCATTATAGCTACATTAATGCTGGTCACGTGCTTGAAAAGTATAACTTGATGAGCTGTTGTCTTTTCTCTTTCTCTAGATTGACTTTGCATTCATCGTATGGTGCAGCTTCCCTGACCGGATTGTAGGTTACCCAGCTCGCAGTCATTTCTGGGATAGCAGTAAAGGATTATGGGGTTACACATCAAAATGGACCAATGAATATTCCATGGTTTTAACTGGAGCAGCATTTTACCACAGGTAACAAAACTCAAAGGAAAAGGTGACCCCTGCTCCTGTGAGATGTTTAGAGATCTCAAAAAACCTGGGATAATACACCTTACTGGCCCTCCCCCCAATCAATAGCACCAGCCCTACCATGCCCAGTGAAGGTTGGTTCTTTCTAAATCTGGAAGTCGAAAAATTATTTTGAAACTTTGCATATTTCACATAGGAACTGGGTTCCATATTTATTCAGCTTCCATCTCTGGAGTAAAACCGCCCAGTATTTATTTAGACTGTCCTCAAGTTTCTGATTAATATAAACCAGAAGCAGAAAGTCGTCTTTTTGCTTTGGTTACAAATCAGTTCTCCCCACTTCATTTCTGTGGTTGCACCAGCTACAGCTGTTGATATCGTGGCTTTGGATATCTTTTTATCAGCAGAATATTCAATCCCATCCTTCGTCAATTGCTGTAACATGAACCATTCAGCCCTTCTGCTATTCATTTGGAATTCCGACAGTGTAGTTTTTTTTCAGTACTGCAGAATGTACCGATTCAAAGGCAAGAGTTCTACCACCGAGATCTGGCCTTGCCACTAGCTTTGCCTTAATATGGAATTTAATGCAGGACCTTTAGGTTTAGTATGACTTGGTACTTCACAGTGACTGATGCATTTCTGACTTAATCATCAGGAATGCTGCACAGAACAATCAACTTTGGTTGCTGTCCGTGTTTCTGAGCTCTCTTTTTTTTCTTGTGTGCCTTTGTAGGTACTACCATCACCTGTTCACATATTACCTGCCAGTAAGTTTACACGCACTCTTGGACCAGACAGCTAACTGTGAAGACATCCTGATGAATTTCCTGGTGTCAGCAGTCACTAAGCTTCCCTCAATCAAAGTCACACAGAAGAAACAGTATAAAGAGACGTTGATGCAACAGGTATATCAAGTTGTTTTTTCCACATGAGGGAACTCTGTGGACAGGGGATTTACTCTACTTATGGGCTTTTCTGAATCATAGCTAAAAATGGTTTTAATCAGGAGAAACTATTTCCACAAGAAGAAGAGTCAGTAATTAGCCAGAGAATTGTATCTCATTCTTGATGGCATACACTTTAGGAAGGATATCATAGACTTAGAGAGGGTACTAAAACCTTTTATTTTGTGGAAGGAATAACTTTGAGCCTTCCCCATTCGGAATATGAAACCAGCCCTTTACTCCTGTGTTAGTTTAATCATTAAAGGATAAAGTAATAAAGGTCTGCCTGGGCTCAGAGACAGCAGAAAAGGTGAGAATGAGACATGAGGCTATTCAGCCCCTCAAGCCTGTCCTGCCAATCAGAGAGATCAGAGCTGATCTGTATCTTAACTTAATCCACTTGCCATGGCACCATACCCCTGCCTAGCAAAAACCTATCAATCTCAAATTTAAAATAATTGATTGAGCTAGCGTCTACGACAGCAACAACTTGTATTTTTATCGCACCTTTAACAGAACAAAATATTCCCAGGGACTTCAAAGAAGTGTTATGTAATAAAACTATGTTTACAAAGAAGTGTTATGAAGCAATGTATAATCATGACCCACGTAAGGAGCTATTAGGGCAAATAAAAATGTTGTTTTAAGTCATAGAATCATACAGCATGGGAACAACCCCTTCAGTCTAACTTGTCCATGTCAACCAAGTTTCCCAAACTAAACTAGTCCCCATTTGCCTGCGTTTGGCTCATATCCCTCTTAACCTTTCCTATTCATGTTAGTGTTTTAAGGTAAGTCTTAAACAAGGAAAGCACATTAGAGAAGTGAAGGGAGGGAATGCTGATTCTTTAGGCCCAGCAGCTGATGGCATGGCCATCAATAATGGAACAAGTAAAATCAAGATATTCAGAGACCACGGATATGTAAGTCAGTGTGGGGCTGGAGAAGTCCACAGAAGTTCTGAGGTGTGAGGAAATGGAGGGATTTGACAACAGTGAGAATTTAAAAATCTACTGAATTTTTTTGTGGGAGGCAATTCCATGCTTCTACCACTCCTGGCATGAAGCAGTGTTTCTTGAATTCTCTCATGAATGATCTGGCTGTGATTTTAAGGTCACCCCTTGTTTAAGACTCTTCCCAGCAGCACAGAAAGCTTCTCTGTACCTATCCTAGCAACAGGAGGAATAATAAAAAGCATCTGTTAAAGACATCCTTAGGTTATTATTATTTAGTCACTGATTATCAACATCAAGCTCAAGCTCTATGAAAGGGTCGGGATGAGATCCTGGACTGGGAATAAATAATTGGCTGAAATATCATACAGGTTACATAGATCCCATCACTAGAAATAAATTCGAACAGTTAGCTTTGGTTCCATGATTCCATTGCTGAATAATGTTCATGTCACGATAAAATTCCAGTGATTATTCTACTAGCTGCCTCTCTTTGCCACAATCAATAATCACTCATGATTAAACTGGCGAATTCCTAATAACATCAGATGGAACAGGAACATTCTGCTAGCATCAGCAATCCTGTATGCTAGTTGTGAAAAATTATCCATTCGTAATATTTATGTCTGGCTCAATTTAATTATGGGTACTGCATGCAATTTTTAATTAAAGCCCTTTAAATAATAGATATGATCCTTTCACATTCAGTTGTTAGCAGTGTTGCCATTAACGTATCATTTCAAGTAATTGATTTTAGCTTTGTCCTTTGCTCCAGCAGGCAGTTTACATTTAATAAAGACACACACATTAACGTTAATTTCCCCCTGCCCTCACTACCATCACAACCATCTGTCCAAGACTCGGTCGATAGAAGTAGTAGGAAACATTGTTTGAACCTCTAGACTGTAATTTCAAAAATCTTCTGTCTTTTACATTCTGTGAGCTTCAACTCATCTAAAACTCTACTAGCCACGTCCTAAGACAGTCTTGGTCATGTTCATCCAACGTCCCTGAAAATTTCCTGGTTGCTCCTGATCTGCGACAACAATGTTGCTGAAATGCAGCAGAAATGGGATTCACCTGGGCTCCCAGCAAAGATATGACACCCCACCTCATCACTTAGAGCTTGGGCCACCTTAACAGTTGTCTGAATTCTCAGCAATTAGTGGAAATCACTCTCAACACTGAGTCAGAAGACTGAGAGTACAAGTCCCACTCCAGATTCTTGAAAACATAATCCAGGGAGTGCAGCGAAGGTTTACCAAATTACTCCCAGGATGGCAGGACTGACATATGAGGAGAGATTGTATTCACTGAAATTTAGAAAAATGAGTTGGGGAGATCTCTTCGAAACCTTTAAAATTCTAACATGAATTTCAGTAAGGCGTTTGACAAGGTCCCACACGGGAGGCTGGTCCAAAAGGTAAGAGGCCATGGAATCCAAGGCAAGATGGCAAACTGTATCCAAAATTGGCTTACAAATAGGAGGCAAAGGATGATGGTAGAGCTTTGAATTTCTGATTGGAAGCCTGTGACCAACAGTGTACCACAGGAATTTACATAACCCTTTGTTATGTAAATTAATGACTTTGATGTGAATGGAGAAGGTTTAATTAGAAAGTTTGCAGATGACATGAAAATTGGTGGTGTTGATAGTGAGGAGGATAGTCTCAGTCTACAGTCTGGTATTAATCAGCTGGGAAATTGGGCAGAGCAATGGCAGATGGAATTTAATCCTGATAAGTGTAAGGTGATGCATTTTGGGAGGTCTAATAAGGAAAGGACATACACAATGAATGGTAGATCCCTAGAGAGTACTGAGTAACAAAGAGACTTTGATGTACAGGTCCATAGATTGTTGAAGGTGTCGGCACAGGTAGGTAGGATGATGAGGAAGGCATAAGGGATTAGCCTTCATTAGCTGGGGTGGAGAGTATAGGAGCAGGGAAGTCTTGTGGCAAATCTATAAAACATTGGTTGGGCCCACAGATGGAACACAGTATTGAAGGGACATGATTGCACTGGAGACGGTACAGAGGAGGTTCGCTAGGATGTTGCCTGAGATAGGAAGTATCAGTTATGAGGAGAGACTGAGTAGGCTGAGTTTGTTTTCTTGGAGCAGAGGAGGTTCAGGGGCATGGAGATCTGGGGCAGCACGGTGACACAGTGGTTATCACTGCTGCCTCACAGCGCCAGGGACCTGGGTTTGATTCCAGCTTTGGGTGACTGTCTGTGTGGAGTTTCATATACTCCCCATGTCTGCGTGGGTTTCCGTCAGGTGCTCCGGTTTCCTCCCACAGTCCAAAGATGTGCAGGTTTAGGTGATTGGCCATGCTAAATTGCCCCGTAATGTCCAGACATGTGCAGGCTAAATGGATTAGCCATGGCAAATGCAGGGTTATGGGTGTAGGGAGGAGGGGGATTGGTCTGGGTGGGATGCTCTTCGGAAGAGGCTGAATGCCTTCTATCTGTACCGTAGGGATTCTATGATCTGATTGAGGTGTATAAAATGATCGAGACATAGCTAGGCTAGATAGTGAGATTCTATCACATGTCTAAGACCAGTGGGCATAAGTTTAAGGAAAGGAGTAAGTGGTTTGGAAGAGATCGGAGGAAAAGTATTTTTCACCCAGAGGGTGGTAGATATATCGCATGTGCTGCCTGAGAGGGTGACAGAGACAGATAGTCTTGCAACATTTAAGAAGCATCTGAACAAACACTTAATATATCAGGGCATAGTAGGCTCTTGACCAAGTACATGTAAATGGGATTACTGTAGTTAGATGTTTGTTGGTTGGCACCGACATGGTGAGCTGAAGGGCCTGTTTCTATGCTGTATGACTCTGAGGGCTAGAGTGTTAGACGCAGGAAGGATGTTCCCAATAGTGGGGGAGTCCAGGACCAGGGATTATTGTTTACAGATAAGGAGTAAACCTTTTAGGATTGAGATGAGGAGAGATGTTTTCATATACAGTGTGGGTGAGCCTGTGGAATTCACTACAATATGAATTGTTTGAGGCCAAAACATTGTGTTTTCAAGAAGATGGATACAACTTGCAGCTGAAGGGATCAAGGGATATTGGGAGATTAGGGTATTGAGCTCAATCAGCTGCTTCTATCTTCTATGTTTCTTGTACTTATTGAAGTTTTGAAGAATGAAAAGCAATTTTGTTGAAACATACAAGATTCTTAGATGACTTGACAGGTTAAAGAGGTTGTTTCCTCATGTGGGAGAATTAAAGGTCAGAGGGTATAATCTCAGAATAATGGGTTACCCAGATAGGTCAGAGGTCAGGAGAAATTTATTCTGAGGTAGTGAAATCTGTGGAATTCTTTATCGCAGAGGGCTGTCAATGCTAGGTTGTTAATTATATTCAAGGTATTGACGGACAGATTTTTCATCAGTAAAGGAACAAAGGGTCATGGGGAAAAGGCTGGAAAGTGGAGTTAAGAGTTATCAGAGCAGTTATGATTTCACTGAACAGTGGAGCGGATTCAGTGGGCTGAAAGGCCTACTTGTGGACACTCCATTGCAGTACTGAGGGCTTACTGCAGTGACAGATTCCATTATTAGGATGAGACTTCAAACCAAGGTCTCTTCAAAGGTGGACTTAAAAGATTCCAAGGCACTATTTTGGCAGAAGAGCAGGGCAGTTCTCCCTGGAATCCTGTCTGATATTTACCTTTCAGTAAATCTCAATAAATTAGTTTAACTGGTCATTATCATGTTGGTATTTGTGGGCAACTGCTGTGCATAAATCGATTGCTACATTTCCAAAGCAAAAGTATGTCAGTTTCTGTATGGCACCTTTGCCGTGCCCTGAAGTTGTAAGAGACCCCATGTAAATAGTAAAGTGTGGAGCTGGATGAACGCAGCAGGCCAGGCAGCATCAGAGGAGCAGGAAAGCTAACGTTTCGGGTCTAGACCCTTCTTCAGAAGGGAATTTTCTGAAGAAGGGTCCAGATCCGAAACATCAGCTTTCCTGCTCCTCTGCTGCCTAGCCTGCTGTGTTCATCCAACTCCACACCTTGTTATCTCAGACTCCAGCATCGGCAGTTCCTACCATCTCCATATAAATTGTAGTTCTTTTTACAATGGTGAAATCTGAATTCAATAAACTTCTGAAATTTGAAAAGAAACGAGTCTAATGGTAAGCATGTAACCACTGCCACTTATCATAGAGATCCACCTGTTTCACTGAAGTCTTTTTTGGGTAACGAAATCTGTCAAGCTTACCCTCTGTGTGACTCATAACCCACAGAAATGTGTTCAACTCTTATTGCCCATCTAAGAGGGCATCTAAATGTTGGCCTAGCCATATACCCCAAACAACTAAAGGAAAGCTTACATTTATGTAGCATCTTTAATGTAGTGAAAAGGTCCCAATGCATTTCACAGAAAATTTGAGCAAAATATCACAGCAATCTGCGTAATATTTGGACAGGTGATGAGGCAAATTTTAGGGAGTGACTCAAAGGAGGAGAGTAAAGTAGAGATGACAAAAGCTTTAGGGAGGAAATGCCTGAGCCAAGCAGCTGAAAGCATGCCTGTTACAGGAGAGTCACAACAAAGACGGGGATACATAACAGGCCAGAATTGATGGCCATGGATTTTGGAAAGTTGTAGAGCTTGAAGGTATTACAGAGGTTGGGAGAGGTGAGCTTGAACCGCTGTGGTTAGAAAACAGGCCCATCACCATCTCAGGCTAACTAACTAACTGCGACTCTTGCAAGTGACCTCAACATCCTGAGAATTAATTACAAAAGAAACACTGCTACAGGATTTCCCAGTGGGAGCCAGGGGATCCCAGGGGTTGGCGACAGGGTAGTTTACAATGTATGGGAGCAGCAGGGCTTGGGAGAGAAGTTGCAGATGAAGCTGGACCTTATGCTCATTGTAGGCAAAAACCTAATGATGCTGTTTGAATAAAGTTGGGGAATGACTTGTTACCCTCTCGCCCACTTTACAAACCTTGATCGCAGAGCCATGCTGCAGAAATTAGCCAAATTCAGTCAGACGTCTGCAGTGATCCAAGGGGATTCTAAGGAGTTATTATTAGACTCTAAGTATTTGAAATGACCTCCTCCATCAGGAGTGCCTGCCTGTTATTGTCTGATGATCCTGATGTTGGGTTCGGCTCACTGGCCAGCACGTTCATTTGGAATCAGAAACCCTGGGTTCAAATTCTTACAAACTTAACTGACAGTCACAGTAGAGTACCCCGGGGAGTGCTGTACACTGAGGTGCTGTCTTTCAGGCACGACGGTAGATGGCAACTGTCTCAGATAAAAGTTCCCTGTGTGCTGGCTCAACAAGAAAATTGAAATCGTAAGAGAGAGAGAGAGAACACCATTCAAAGGCAAGAGAGGGTT
Source organism: Rhincodon typus (assembly GCF_021869965.1). Lineage (NCBI taxonomy): Eukaryota > Metazoa > Chordata > Chondrichthyes > Orectolobiformes > Rhincodontidae > Rhincodon > Rhincodon typus. The sequence continues at coordinate 16,220,715 of NC_063358.1, read as the reverse complement.
TTATTCCCAGGCAGGTGTTCTCTTGTACTCGGTTGACAATACCAAGGATTGCTGAGCATTGCCACTTTAAGGATTCAGCATTTCACCACTAGCCTTCTCTGTTAGGTGAGTTCAAGTGGATGGAATCAGTTTTCAAGACTGTACTTGCTCGTTCATTCTATTTCCTCCACAGCTGGAAACTGGATTGATTTCTGGTTCGATTGGGTAGGCAGACCTGTGAGATTTAGACACTATCATTCATGGGTTGAACTAACGCTGACATGAAGCAATCAATGATGTGCCCAGTGTGGACGAAAGGTTTAGTAATCATACTACCGTCCCTTGTTGTTCATATATTATTGATTAATTTCTCCTGAATAATTTAGGGGCTGTAATTCTAGTAATGACTAAAGTAAATGAATTCCAAAATCCTGTGCCCTTAGCATTTAACTGCCTGGGCCCGCACGGCAAAATGTATTCAGTATGACAAATATTTGCTGTGGTTTAGCTGCTATTATAGAACTTTATTTAATTGTTACCTGTTTTCAACTGTTTGCAGTTGCTTCAGGCCTATTAGTGCTCAACACTGTGGCACTTAGATGTGTCGTGCAGGAACACAGTCACATGCCTGTTTTGAGGCTGCTGATAATTATGAAACTCCCAAAGAGTTTCTGGGCTTTCTTTAGTTTTTGAGTTTTTCTCATTGGGCCAAATTGTACCGGAGCACCACATGGTGCAGGACCTTTCTGCAGCACCCTTCTGCTCAACTAGAATTGCACCATTACCTTGTCAGAAGCTCAAACTGAGAATAGTGCAGTTGGCGGTGGGATGGGGGGCAACAGGATATCTGGGACCTCATTGAACAACAGAGCAAACAGCCAATTCCTTAACCATTGTGATCTAAGAACTGAGAGAGAAACTGAGGAACAAAAGGGAAGAAAATAAACAAATGAGAGTCAAATCAGACATTTCAGATTAACAAAGCATGGGTAAGCCAAAAGCTAAAAAGTGGAAATGCACTTTCTTTTCTTTCAATCTCTGAGTGTACTTTACCACACAAAGGGATGAGAATTCACAGTTTTAAATACCCTGTCAGGGTGGCAATACATTAACAGATATCGTTGCTCAAAGGTACTTAATGCCGTTAATTATGAGTCCTCACATTCTGAACTGAGCACGTTCATAAAATTAATAGGGAGCTAAGGATAAGAAGTTACTTGTGTGAATCGTATCGAGGAGCGGCGAGCAAGTCCTGGAGATTCTCAACTTGGATCATATCTCTCAATTTCTCACATTTTCTTTGTAATACCATCCATAAAATATATGAATTTGGAGTAAGAATTGGTCCCCCACTGTTCCATCATTCAATAAAATCTTAACTGATTTAATTATGGCGTTAACTCTACTTTTCTTCCTACTCTTCACAACCTTTGTCTCCTTTGTTCAACAAGAATCTATCGATCTTTGTATTAATCATGTTCAACGACCCTACTTCGACTGGTGTCTGTGAAAGTGGGAGTTCCATAGATTCACAACTGTCTGGGAGTAAAATGTTTTCCTTATGTCCATATTAAATGGAAGACTCCTAATTTTTAAACTGTATTCCCTACTTCTGTTCTTTCCCCAAATATTCTTTCGGCATTCGTCTTGTCCCCTTAGGATCTCATATGTCTCAATAAGATCATTGGCCCAATCTGCCCAATCTTTAATCATAACAGAACACACTCAATCCAGGAATCAGTGGCATTGACCTCCTCTGCACCGTTTCTAATGCAGTTATGCCCTTTTAATAAGGAGACCAAACTCTACACAGTACAGTAACAAAACTGCTTTTATATTTCATTACCGTTGTGATAAACAACAACATTTCATTTGCCTTCTCATCTATTGATGTTCCTGCATATTATCTTTATGAAATTCATGTATCAGGTTGCCCAGATCTCTCTGTACTCTGAGTTTTGCAGTCTCTTTCTACTTATATAATATGTTGCTTCTTTTATTCTTCTTGCCAAAGTGGACACGTTTACATTTTCCACATAATATTCCATCTGCCAGTTGTTTGTTCATTCATTAACATATCTTTATCTCTTTGCAGATTCCTCATGACCTCTTTACAATTTGATTTCCCACATATCATAAGCAAATTTAGGAATCATACGCTTGGTCCCTTCCTCCAAGTCAATGATATTGATTATACACACGCTAATATATTCCCCCAACACCATGAGCTCATATTTTGTGTAGAAAGCTTTTATGTGGCACCTTATCAAATGCCTTCAGGAAAGCTAAGTACACCAAATGCACAGGTTCTCTTGTATCCACACTGTTTGTTAGTTTTTCAAATAACTTGAAAAAAGTTATTCACCATGATCTCCTTTTCATAAAACCGTTTGGACTTTGCCTGATTGTACTGAAGTTTTCTCAATGTCTCATTATAACTATCTTAATAATAGATTCCACCATTTTTTGTATTACAGATATTAAAATGCCTGTAATTTCCCACTTTTTGTCTTCCTCACCTCTTGAATAGATGAGTTGTATTCTCTATTTTCCAATCCAATTTGCAAAATCGAGGATAAATTGGAAAATTAAAATCTTCTATCAGAAACAATTTCTTTAAGGAGCCTAAGATTAAGTCCATCAGTATCCAGGATTTTGTCAGCCTTTAGTTCTCATATTTTGTCGATGTCTGGTGATTGCAGTTGTTTTAATTTCCACCTTTCCTTTCCTCACTTGATTCACAATTACTTCTGGGATGTTATTTGTGTCCTGTAAAGTGAAGACACATGTAAAATATCTGTTCAGTTCATCCATAATTTCCTTAGCTTCCATTATTAATCACCAAGACACACTCTCTAAAGGACTCTTCCTTTACTCTTCCTTTATAAAATACTGATTGAAACTTTTACTATCTGTTTTAATATTTCCAGTTACATTTTGCTCATACTCTGATTTCTCCCTCCTCATTATCCTTTGCTGTTTTCAATATTCCATCCAAACTTCTGACCTGCCTCTAATCTTTACAAATTGTACACTTTTTTTTTCAATTTAATACATTGTTAACTTGCTTCGTTAATCACAGATGATGTGTACTAGATTCTTTCTTTCTCACTGCGCTGTATCTTCATTAGGTGTTATAAAATATTTTCTCAAATGTCTACTACATAAACTACCCTTTAACATAATTTCAATGCATTGCATATCAGCATCAGAAGTGACTAGTGTTGTTAAAAAACACACCATTACATCCTAGCATCTGTTTTCTCTGCCAGTGCTGACTGATCTGCTGAGTGTTTCCAGCATGTTCACTGCTTATTTTCTCATTTCCAGCATTCTGGCCAGGAATTATGGTGTTACTAATGGACAAAGGTATTTATAGAAGGGAACACGAAAGATTCGTATGTATTTTAATCTGAATTTCTTCGCATGTGCTTCGTCAGTACCATGCACTGAATATTAACCTCATATTTATAACAACTCCAGGCCAATTTTGGATAGCCAGCAACCCTACAGACACTCTGAACTCAGAAGATGTGCTTGGTTCAGAGTTGGAGCTTAACTGTCTATATAAATGCAGGTTGTTGTAGTATAACCCCGAGATAAAGCAGAAGTGTCGTTTTGAACAAAAAACAGTACAACGCAGGAAACAGCCCTTCGGCCCACCAAGACTACACCCACACATAATGCCTTTCTAAACTAAAAAACCTTTTGCCTCTAAACGGTCCATTTCTCTCTATTTCTTACCTATTCACATATCTATCTATTTCTGACTGACTGACTAAGTTGTCCTTTTTTTGTTCCTGATCACACAGGGGTCAAAGACTACTCTCTGGGCCAATCCAGATCATTTCACACAGAGACAGAACTGCATTAACACATTTGCCAGCTGGTTTGGCTCCATGCCCCTTGTACAATCACAGCTACGCCTGGACCCCGTACTTTTCAAGGACCAAGTCTCCATTCTTCGGAAGAAGTACCGTGATATTGAAAGACCTTGAAGATGAAAGCTGTGAAGAGTCACTTTCTGTTGACCTGGCCAAGGCACATCACAGGGTGAAAGGTCATCTCAAAGGAGCGCAAGACAAGTAAGAACTGATCAAGGCTAAGTGGGCTGTCCTTAAATCATTTAGACAATTTTCCCCAAAGCCTAAGGGACCAGGCCAGTGACTTGATTTTTTAACTTGCTGTTATTTACTACAACACAATCCATGTGGAACTAATAGAAACATGATCTATCTTTTAAGTGAAGCAGTTTGGAAGAGGTTCAGAGAAGTAGCAGAACGGGTTATACAGTAAAAACCAAAAGAACTGCGGATGCTGTAAATCAGGAACAAAAACAAAGTTGCTGGAAAAGCTCAGCAGGTCTGGCAGCATCTGTGGAGGAGAAAACAGAGTTAACGTTTCGGGTCCGGTGACCCGAAGTTCTGAGGAAGGGTTATACAGTAAGTTCACATCACAAGACTGTGCATGAGCTAATTCTCATGAAGTGTGAACCAGTTCTCCCTGGTTGCTTATATTATTACCTACTTTTTATGAAAGACTGTGTGATGATTATTTGTAAGCCTGTACCATAAAAGGACCATAATCTAATCAAGCTATGGACTGAGAGTTCAAGGTAAATTAGGAAACTGGGCAAACATATATAATATTCACGATTTCATTCTTTTCATTGTCAACCTAAGAAGCCTGTAACAAATATCTCTTATAAATATTGGGTGTCAACAGGTGAATATCAGGGCTTGACTAACACTCCCATTTGCAGGATTCTTGCTTCTGGATCTATTGTTCAATATAGAATGGTGTAAAAAGAACCTTGAAGAGGTCCCCCTGCTATGATCTGTCTAGCACATGTCAGTTTCCATGAAGATTCAGTGAGTTGGTTTTAACAGCAAATTGTTCATGGTTTTAAAAAAGAAATGCAGTTCAAAATGAAAGATGCATGTTGCTGCCCACAGGATTATGTTGTATTAAATTACATTTTGTCCAATGGTGTCACATTGCATTGAATAATTTAACAGAAATCCTTTCAGTCTATCTCAGCAACACAACAGCCTTAGACACTACAGCACAGGAGGAGGTCATTTAGCCCATCATCTCAATGGTCGGTCTTTGAAAGAGCTGCCCAGCATCCTATTTCTGCATAGGTCTGCAACTATTTCCTCACTCATGTAGATCTCAAACATCCTTTTGAAAGTTAATATTGAATCTGCTCCCACCACCTTTTGAAGCAGTGCATTCTAAATCATTATAATGCACTGGGAAATAAAGGAAATCTCATCTCTTCTCTGGTTCTTTTGCCAATTAGCCTTATAAGAGAAAAAGATGACAGCTTTGGAATTCCATTATGTGAATTAAGCATATTGAACACTTAATATACATGTGTGGAATTACATTATCCACTGTTTCAGCTGAATTTGTTTAATTAAAAATAAACGAGATAACACTGCTCATATTCACAAAGATACAAAATAATGTTTAGGCAGTGTAAGGTCAACACCAGTGGCTGAGATATTTCTCAGGCCTTTGTTTCGGATTTGCATACAACTCTAGTCATTTGAAGACATTTACTGCCTGCTTTCTATTTTTGGGATGTGAAATGCTAACTGAGCAGGTGGACAGCTGAATTTTACAGCTTGAATGCCTGAAGCTGTGGTTATCATAATTGAAATCTCATGGCTGAACTGCTTTGGGTGCAAGAACTGTTTGATTTTTTCATACCTTTGTGGGATATGGACATCCCTGAATACCCTTCATTGTCAATTGCTAATGCTTTGAGAAAGCTGTGGGGAGCCACTTCTTCAATACAATGGAGTAGCATGCTTGACCATTTTCAGAAGGCACTTAATTATGAATGAAGGATTGGAATTTTATGCTCGAGGTACCAGAGACAAATCCCTCACATATTTTTGTTTAAATTTCCATCTCTTGAGAAATTTTCAGGCATAGAGTCATAGAGTTGTACAGCTCGGTCCAACTTGTCCATGCCAACCAGATATCCTAAATTAATCTCGTTCCATTTGTCAGTATTTGACCCATATCCCTCTAAACCCTTCCTATTCATGTACCCATCCAGATTTAGGCATATTTAGGGAAACTACAATTTATTTGAAAATCATGTTTTGTGTCCGGCTGTCTCACTCATCCACTCACTATGAACAGACATCGTCATGTTGTATCTGCTCAGATTTGTTTGCTCACACTCTTAGTCCTCCATGGACATGCTCACATATTGCCTTTCACATGTATACTTCTACTACACGGAATTCTCCACAGGCACAATGATACAAGTCTTCATGCACAATAACAAATTCACATTCAGACAACATGCCTAACACATTCTCTCAGTTCTATGTGCAAATAAACCACGAGACAATATCTCAGTCTTCCACGCTCGCAGTTCTACTTGCATACATTCACAAGCATCAAAACATATTCCTCAATGCACACAGTCCTCTATTAATATTCACACACCTACCTCATATACTTGGAGATGATGGGACAGAGAGATAGTTGAGGGATAATCACCTTGCACAGTTCAGCGAGTTCCACATCCAAACCAGTAGAACTGTAATATGCTGTGTTAAGCCGAACTGATGAGCGTGGAAGTAAATTTCACAGAATGCTGTTACAGTGAAAATTGAAATGCTGCTTCAGAGCTTACAGAATGGTATTACCTAAAATACTGAAGATAACCAACTTGCTAAATTTACAATAACCATTAAACTCCGTCACAACGAGGTGAGATACAATAATTTCACACACAAAAGTGATGGCCAGTTGTGAAGAATGTAATACATCATTTCAACCAATGGCTTCTCAGGCAACAACAGTAACAGATTACAACCTCTAGCATGTGCCTTTTTTTTCTGATGTGTCTCAAAAAGGGCGAAGTGTGGGAGAAAAGTCCAGGAAGAATTACTACTGGATTGTACTACAAACTGCGTACAATTAAAGCAGTGACAGTAAGTCAGTCCATCTTGCCTGTTCTAGAAGCTCTTCAGTCAGTCATTAACTCATGGTCTGTACTGCCAGCTAGTGTAGAAATTTTCTAACCAACCTGTTCAGATGTTGTTAGACACCTTTGGAGCAAGTGAGAATTGAACATGGGCCTCCTGGCTCAGAGATAGGGACACTACTACTGCACCGCAAAAGCCCTCCCAGCTAGTGTAATGGAGGCAAAACCCTGGAATCATTTAAGAATCAAATGGTGAGCTGAATGGATGCACTCCAAGATATTTCTGATAGGCGAGTTAAGATAAACTGAACGACTTCCCTCCTCTTAATCATTTTGGGAAATTATTTATGAGAAAGAAAGTCTCTTCATAATTCAGTGTCATTCTTGACTCATTGGGCAACACACTCCCCTGTGGCTCAGAAGGTTGTGATGGAACACTGAGGGAATGCTGCACTGTCAGAGGTTCCATCTTCCAGCTGGAACATTAAACCAAGGGTCTGTCTGCTCTTTAAGATCCCTTTGCACTGTCTTGAAGAAGAGCAGAGACTGTCCTGGCCATGATTTATCGATTTATCCCTCAATCCCTCTCACAATCCACATTGCCTGGTCATTATCACTCTTCTTGCTGTGTGAAAATTCGCTGCTGCATTTCCTACATTACGACAATGATTACACTTCTTAAAAAAACTTAATCATTGTGGTATACAGTCAGGAGAAAGTTGCCCTGGAAGTCCTCAACATTGCCTCCAGACCCCATGAAGTCTCGTGGCTTCGGGTTAAACATGGACAAGGAAACCTCCTGCTGGCTACTACATACTATCCTCCCTCAGCTGATGAATCAGTACTCCTCCTGTTGAACAACAATTGGAAGAAACACTGAGGGTGGCAAGGCACAAAATATAATCTGCATGAGGGATTTCAATATCCATTAGCAAGTGTGGCTTGGCACCAGCACTACTAATCAAGCTGGTAGGGTCCTAAAGGACATAGCTGTTAGACTAAGTGTGTGACAGGTGGTAAGGGAACTAACAAGAGGGAAAAACACACTTGACCTCATCCCCACCAAACTGTCTTTTACAGATGTGTCTGCTCATGACAGTATCTCTAAGAGAGACTACCGCATAGTCCTTGTGGAGACAAAAACTTGCCTTCATTGTATGATTCTATTACTGTAATACACTCCATCGTGTTGTGTGGCACTTTCACTGTGCTAAACGGAACAGTTTTCGAACAGATCTTGCAAGTCAAGATTGGGCGTCCATGAGATGTGGGCCATCAACAGCAGCAGAATTGCACTCCAGCACAATCTGCAACTTCATGGCCCAGCATATCTCACACTCAACAATTACCATCAAGCCAGGGAATCAACTCTAATTAAATGGAAAGTGCAGGAGGGCATGCCAGGAACAGCACCAGGCATACCTGTAAATGAGGTGTCAACATGGTGAAGCTACCAAACAGGACTACTTGCATACAAGTGACAGAGCTAAGCCATCCCACATCCAGTGTACCAGATCTAAGCTCTGCAGTCCTGCCACATCCAGTTGTGAATGGTAGTGAATGATTAAATAACTCACTGGAATAGGTGGCTTCATAAATATCCCCATCTTCAATGATGGAAGAGCCCAACGCATCAGCCTAAAAGATGAGGCTGAAGCATTCTCAGCAATCTTTAGCCAGAATTGCTGAGTGAATTATCCATCATGATCCCCTCCAAGCACTACAAATGCCAGTTTTCAGCCATTTCAGTTCACTCCGCATTATATCAAGAAATGGTTGGAGGCACTGGATACTGCAAAGGCTATAGGCCCTGATGACATTCTGGCAATTGTATTGAAGACCCCTGCTCCAGAACTTGCCCTGCCCTCAGCCAAGCTGTTCTAGTACAGCTACAACACTGGCATTTACCCAAAAATTGCCCAAGTATGTCCTGTACACACACAGCAGGACAAATGCAACCTGGCCAATTACCATCCCATCAGTCTACTCTCGATCAGTAAAGTGATGGAAAGTGTTGTCAACAGTGCTATCAAGCAGTACCTGCTCACTAACGCTCAGTTTGGGTTCCTGCAGGGCCACAGCTACTGACCTCTTTATAGCCTTGATTCGAACATGGACAAAAGACCTGAATTCTAGAGGTGAGGTGAGATTGACAGCACTTGACATCAAAGCTGCATTCAACTGAGTGTGGCATCAAGGAGCCCAACCAAAACTGGACTCAATGGGAATCAGGGAGGAAATTCTTTCTTGTTTGGAGTTATACCTGGCACATGGAAAGATGATTGTGGTTGTTGGAGGTCACTCAATTCAGCTCCTGGACATCTCTCCAGGAGCTCCTCAGGGTCGTGTTCTAGACCCAACCATCTTCAGTTACTTCATCAACAACCTTCCTTTCTTCATAAGGTCAGAATTGGGGATGTTCACCAATGATTGCACATGTTCAGCACCATTTGAGATGCCTCAGATGCTGAAGCAGTTCATGTTCAAATGTAACAGAATCTGGACAATATCAAGGCTTGAACTGGCAGTTAGCAAGTAATATTCACACCACACAAAAATGCCAGGCACTGACCATCTCCAAAAGGAGACAATCTAACCACTGCCCTTTGACATTCAATGATGTAACCATCACAGATTTCCTGACTGTCAACATCCTGAGGGTTACCATTGGCCATAAACTGGACTCATCACACAAATACAGTGGCTACAAGAGCAGGTCAAATGTTAGGAATACTGCGATGAGTAATTCAACTCCTGCCTCCCAAAGCCTGTCCACCATCTGCAAGGCACTAGTCAGGAGTGTGATGGAATACTCGCCACTTGCCTGGATGGTTGCAGCTCCAACAAGATGGGGAAAGCTTGTCACCATCCAGGACAAAGCAGCCCGCTTGATTGGCACCACATTCACAAGCATGCTAATGCTCAGTAGAAGCATTACGTATTATCCACAAGATGCACTGCAGAAATTCATCACAGATCCTTAGACAGCACCTTCCAAACTCAGAACCATTTCACAAAGGCAGCAAATACATGGGAACACCACCACCTGCAAGACCCCTCCAAGCTACTTATTATTCTGACTTGGAAATATATCACCATTCCTTCATTGTCATTGGGTCAAAATTCTGGAATTCTCCTCGAAGGACATTGTGGGCCAACATACTGCACATGGACTGAAGCAGTTCAATATGGCAGCTCACCACCACCTTCTCAGGGAGCAACTAGGGACAGGAAATAAATGCTGGCCAGCCAGCAACATTCATGTCTCATGAGTGAATGCAAAAAAATTGATTGTAAAACACATCCCAAGGTCATGTAAAATACAATGTAAGTACAAGTCCATTGTTATGCTCTTTATCCTGCCTTCATTTAAAAAAAAAATTGAATCAAAATATTTGTAAGAACTTAGGAGTTTTTTATTCCATCAAGTAGGCACTGGCAGTATTAACTTTCGCTTCACTTTCTGTGCTGTGAAAGCAGATACTGTGAATGTTTAATCAATGCGGTGGCGCATTAACAACAGAACAATGCATCAGCTCAGCTCCACCTAGTGGTTGGATATATTATACTCAAGTGACCAATTAATTACTTGATGTAATTTTGATTTGGTCAAAAAAAATGACCACCACCTTGCATACAGCAAGATTGCACCAATGGATACAGAGATGAATGACCAGTTAATCCATTTTAGTGATGAACTGATGAAGCATCCCAACCCAAAATGTCAACTTTCCTGCTCCTCTGATGCTGCCTGACCTGCTGTGTTCCTGTAGTTCCGCACTGAGTTGACCCTTTATTAAAAAAAAGTTGCCCCTCATGCCCTTCTAAATCTTCCTCCTCTCACCTGAAAAATATCACCCCTAGTTTTGAACTCCTGAACCTTAGGGAAAAGACCTTTGCTTATCAATAAAGTCACCCCTCAACCTCTGAAGTTCCAGTGGAAAATGTCCCAGCCTATGCAGCCTGTTTTTTATAACTCAAACCTTCCATTCCTGGAAACATCCTGGTAAATCTTTTATGTTGATAGCATTAGCACGAGCTGCTGAAGTAGGAGTCCTGATGATGAAAACTTTTCAATGGAAACAATCCAAAGATGGGCCCTTGGGATTTCCACTGACGGAGCTACAACTGTTTCCTTTGGCAACTTGTTCAATTGTTGCATTGTTCTATGGAAGAAAGACTGTCAATATAGTTGATGGGTCAAGTGGTCGTCTTCTGCACCATAACAATTCTGTGATGCACTGTCTTGAAAACAAACAATGAACCTGTGAGCAGCTAAGAAAGAGGTAGAAAAGAGCATGAGAACACAAGGGAATCGACAAAATGAGTTTAAAATGGAAAGATTGAGGAGAGAAGGAAAAGCTCAGAAGTTGAGTCAAGTAGACATTAAATAGAAGAATGAGAACCCATGGGGGATCAGAGTTAAGTGCACTGGATGATTCAACTTGGCAATGTATTTAAAAATGGTTAGAGCTACTAGAAAGATTTTGGTAATGAATATTTGTTGATTAGCATCTCTGCATATTCCACACGTAGAATTATTTATTTAGCAAAAATCTGATTAATTCAACTGAGGAGAGTTTGGTCTAGTTTTCAAGGAACAACAAACACAAAGGTTAAAATGAGATGTTAAGTTGCTTCTGGTTGTGTTTGTAATTTAAAACCAATGTTTGGAGAGTTTCATTGAAGGTTGCAGATCTTTAGGGGATTTTTCTGGCTAGGAAGAGGAAAAACAACAAGTTCTCTTCCAGGAATGAAATAGAGATGAAAACAGCATTGAACGTAGTTAGTGTACATCATCTACAAGATGTATTGGCAAGAACGTGCCAGGGTTCCTCTAACTGGACCTCTACCCCTGCACTCTGTGACTGCAATGTATACCACCTGCAGGATGTACTGCAGCGACTTACCTAGGCATCTTCACAGCACCTCAAACTTGTGATTACCAACTACGATGACATGGCCAATGGGTGCATGGCAATGCCAGTAGCTGTGCTATCTCTTAGGCATCATAGGGCCAAAATCCTGAAACTCTGCACCAAAGAGCAATTTAGGAGTGCCGGCATCTCTCAGACTGCGGTAGTTTAAGAAACAGTTCACCTTTTGAAGACAACTAGCAATAAGCAACACATACCACCAGTAACATCCATATCCCATGACTTTCAATGGAGTGCTTGATCTCTGTTTTTCTATCTACTCTGATCCTTGCCTCCACCATCTTGAGAGCTGGATTTATTAACAAAGGTACATCACAAAATAGAAAGATCTCCAAATCCTTCTCCTTGCTCAATAGTTAACAGCTAGAAAAGGAAAGGACCTTAGAATGTAAGAATTCTAGAAAAATTAACAAATTAGTTTTGGAGAATTCTACACTGGGACTCAAGCAAAATGTGACAGATGGATACGCAAGATGGTGTGCACAGACTATTGTTGGTAATTTTAGCACATTACAGAAGCTGAAACTGAGACATATCAAGAGCCACACATTTGAGAAGAATGATTATATGTTGGTATCTGATTTGCAGTTTGGTATTTAGTAACTGGATGGAATATCTAAAACAGAGATCCTTCTACTTTAATCAAAAGAAAGCCTTCTCACCAAAGCGGTTGGTGATTTAATCATAAGCAGCAGAGCAAGAGGGTATTACTTGATTGAAACAATCATTATTGGAAAGGTTCTTTGGAAAAGAATTGAAGATTTTTCGTAAAATGGAGTTAGAGGCAGTTGGGGTAATTGTGAATGAGTTACATTATTTGAAGGTTTTCTTTAAAACCGCAATTCAAATTCTTGAATGTTAGGATTGGTTCCAGGGGTTATTTAACTGTTAAGTGTGAAGTGGAAGATACAAGTCTGAATTGAACAGCATTTGAATAAAGAAGCAGTGTTTATCATCATTGATGGTGCACAGTTCCCATGGTATTACACTGAAGCTTCACTTAAGGTTGAATTTTCAATCTCTGGAATGGGGATATAAGTTTGTGAGTTTCTGCTGACGTCTCAGGAGGAAGTGAAGGACAGTCATTGAAGGTTCATTACTAGGTGGATCATAGGTGTATGGTTGTATAGTGTTTTGGAAGTTGATTAGATTGTAAATTTGGGTACAAGGTAGAAACTGCACGGCTTTATCTCTTTAAGGGTTTGTCTGTTATTGTGTTTCTATGGGATAATGAATGGAGCCTGTGATCAGTTTAATTGAAAAACAAAAGAACTGTGGATGCTGGAAATCTAAAATAAAACCAGAAATTGCTGGAAGAATGCAGCAGGTCTGGCAGCACCTGTGGAGCGAAGGGCTGAGTTAACGTTTCGTATCCAGTGACCCAGTGATCCAATTCTAAAGAAGGGCTACTGGACCGGAAATGTTAACTCTGCTTTCTCTCCACAAATGCTATCAGATCTGCTGAGGTTTTCCAGCAATTTCTGGTTTTGTATCAATTTAATTGAACTTGCTCTCTGAAATGAATGAACTTAAGCAAGAGTCTAATCTGCATGCAGTGAAAAGTTTACAGGGAGGTATGATTCAAACTTCAAAATGGTGTAATAAGTGTTTTGTTTGTGCGGACATAATTTGTGGAAAGACATAGGACACATTGACAAACTAAAGGAGACAAGAACTAAACCTGACTGTCATGGAATCCTGTATACCCATCATCGTTTTGCTTACAACATTGGCACAATACTAAAATTCTCTTCCTGTTTTCAAATCTCCCCATAACCCTGTCCTCCTCCTCCTTCTCTGTAACCTCCTCTCACTGCAAACTTCCCAGATCTCTGTACTGTTCTAATTCTGGTCTCTCGTGTACTCCCAATTTTAATCACTCTACCACAACTGAACATGCCTTCATCATCATGGACTGCAGACTTAGAATTGCTTCCCTAGATCTCTAAAACCTACCTCTTTCACCAACCTTTGGTCATCTGCCCTAATGTTTGTTTATGTGGCTGTGTCAAATTTTTTATGATAATCAAACTGCTGAGTTAAAGACCATTTTATAAATATGCAAGTTGTTGTTCTTGTCCTAAATTGGGGAGGTCACCAAATTACAACTGAACAGCCAAACCTCTACTAATCAGCTGTTTAGTTGAAGCATTTAAAAAGGATTTGTGTTATAATGCAGAAGGTAGTTGAGCGACATGAATTCTGAACAGGGTCATAGATAGATTCGATCTTAATTCAAAAGCTGGGTAGACTGTAATTGTTTAACTGTGTAAAAAAAAAGCCATTTAAATTAAATCCTGGTTCATTCCTGAATTATAAGTTGCAGTTTAAGGGACTTGCAGCAGTCTGTCCAACAGTAATATCCTTATTTGTAATACCAACACATCTTTGTGCAACAAACAGTAGTGTAGGTGACTGAATAGACACATGACAGGAATTATAAGGTGATTCTTAGGTGGAGGATGACAGAGAGTAATGTCTGGAGTTAAAATCCACGAGTCTGCAGACAGCAGTACCTTAAGTGACTGACATCTTCCCTTTGCCAATCTATCAGTTTCTGCACACTCAGCCTCCTGACCTGTATCATGATCATCTTGCTTCCTGATAGTTCTGTCAAGAAACCTTTGACAAAAGCTGTGAATCCTGGACGTGCTGAAATGCTCCGTTGATTGTTTATTTGTATGTTATTGCATCTTCCTTTTCCCGGGGGTACAGGGAAAGCAGGACTGCCCAACAGAATGAAATTGGCCTTGGTTCCATTTGTTTTTTATGCAATCACAACACGGCAGCCTGTAATTAACTCCAATATATTTCTCAATAGATGTACAATTAAAAAAAGACTACATATTAATATACTTGCTCACATATGTCCCAAATTACTTCATGTGCAATCATAAAAATTAGGCAATGCTGCTGAATCTGTGGAATTCACTATCCCAGAGTGCAGTGGATGCCCAGACACTGAATAAAGTTAAGCAAGGGATAGACAGGTTTTTAATTAGTAATAGATTAAAAGGTTGTGGGGAGCAGGCAGGAAAGTGGAGTTGAGGCCAAGATGAGATCAATCATGATCGTAAATGGTAGAGCAGGCTCAAGGGGCCGAATAGTGTATGCCTGGTCCTAATTCTTACATTAACACAGAAGGCAGCTATTCAACTCGTTATGTCTGTGCTGGCTCTTAGACAGAGCTATCTGATCAACCCTACTCTGCCTGCTTTTACCCCACAGCCCAGCAATTATATCTCGTTCAAGTATTTATCCAATTTCATTAGTATTGAATCTGCTTCTAACATCCATGCATTCTAAATCATCGTAATACCCTCTATATGACGATTTCTCATACCTCCCTTGTCTTTTGTTTACTAATTATCCTCAATCTACATCCTTTGGTTATCACCAGTATAAATTGTATGTTCTGTTTTGCACTATCAAAACTAGACAATATTCTATAAAGCAATGATCTAACCACCACTGTGTTTAGGTTCTAGCCTGTAAATTAGCCTTGGTTTCGCTCATTGGATTACATAAACTACCCAATCCTGTTGTTTGGATCTGTTAATATTAGTCTAAATAGTTTACATTTTGAAGACAGTCCATGTACTCTGTAAAGATAGAAAATTAAGGGATGAACTAATTGTGGGGTTTGGAATGACAAAGCATTTGGTAGTGTAGGTAGAAACTCTGATAGGTGACTCCAGAATAAGGTTGTTTAACTTTTAAATTGATGCCAGATCTTTTAGGGATGAGGTCAGGAAGGACTTCTCTGAGGAAATCCACTTGCCAAAAAGCTGTTGGAGGTGGGGAAAATGAATTGAAAAATTAAGAACAGAGATGGCCTGACCTCTCTTTTAAGACTGAGATAGATAGGTTCTTGATTATCAAGGGTTACACGGAGAAAGCAGGAGAATGGGTTGAGGAACTTATCAGCCATGATTGAATGGCAGAGCAGACTCGATGGGCTGAACGGCCTAATTTCTGCTCCTATGTCTTATGGTCTCTTACATGTGTATGAAAGGAATGGAACGAAGGTAGGGTGGATGGATATTCGGAGCCAATTATCTATTTAAATGCTGTTTGAAGTTAAAAGGTCAACTTCCATGTTGCTAAAAGCTGTCTTTGTTTTTTTATATAAAAGCAAAGTCACCACAGTCTTATCAGATCATAGGTTTTTGCCCCCATCACAGAGAGATGACTTGGTGGTGGTTTAACCCAAGATTCACCATACCTCGGGCTTGGGAAGAGGTTGAGAAGATGAGTACTTCATAGTAATTTAAGCTGGTGCAGGAATTGAACCTATGCTGTTGGCATCATCTGTATTGCAAACTAGCTGCCAGCCAACCAAGCTAACTGACCCATGAAGTGCAATACAGTAACTAAAGGCAGCACAAAGAAATAAGATGAATTGACTGGGTGGAGGATCTTGGTTTGGACATGTGAACTAACAACACTTCAGAAAATAGCAAGTGGAGGATAGATTGAGCTCCAATTTAACATCTCAATGCTGTATTCCCTGTATACCGCACTAATATCAGTCAGAAACATCTATTGCAACAACTCGCACTTATATAGTGCCTTTAATGCAGTAAAGCATCTCAAGGTACTTTACAGGACCACTATTAAACAAAATTGAACGTAAATAAGGGTGCTAATTTTGTAGCTGGACCAGAAACAACTGTAGGTCAGTGAGCACAGGGATGATGACTGAACAGGACTCAGTACAAACTAGGCTGGGGCAAGTAGCATATCCAACAGAATAACTAAAATATGCTTTAAAATGTATGTATCACCAAAGGCTGCACTCCAAGGAAGAGTTTCAGATATTCATTAACAGGAGTGACATATCCAAATATACCTCAGGATTTCAATGATCATGTCCCACTGAAGACCAGTTAGGAATGGAGAACAGAATGTTGGTCTTACCTGCAAAATTCACATCCCATAATTGAATCATGTAAACCTCAGGCACGAGACCATGCATTGTGTTCAGCATTATGAGAAGTACTTTGCATCAATACCTCTAGAGTGTGATAATTGTTATTAACACTGGCTTGCAGTTGATTTACGTAAAATTGAGACCAGCATTTATGAGATTCAGAATTCCAAATAATTACCCCTGGTGGAAGTAACGGTATAAGGTGTAGTATGAACTTGTGAGCCTCAATGGAAAGAAAGACGTTACTTCAAAAGAAAAAGCAAATTAGGTCTCTGACAAGATAAACAATATGTAAGAAAAATATTAGGGACTTGAACATCAATCCATGAATTACCTAATCACACAGTTTCATAACAGTTAACAATTGAGAGTTTGTGGACAAATTCAGTAAGGTTCTCTCTGACTTCTAACCAACTGATTGAGAGAAAAGGACCAGGCTGTAGATGCATCTGTCCATGACATTACTGGTAAGATTGACCACTGCACAGTCCTTGTGGAGATGAAGTCCTGCCTTCACATTGAGAATACCCTCCATTGTGCTGAATGGCACTATTACCATGCCAAATGGGACTTGCTTTGAACAGATCTAGCAACTCAAGACTGGGCATCCATGAGGCACTGTGTGCCAACAAGAACAGCAAAATCATACTCCAATACAATCTGCAAACCAATGACCCAGCATATTCCCTCACTCAACCATCACCATCAAGCCAGGGGATCAACACTGGTTCCATGGAGAGGGTAGGACAGCATGCCAGGAGCAGCACCAGGCATACCTGAAGATGAGGTGTCAACCTGGTGAAGCTACAAAAGCAAGATTACTTGCATGCCAAACAGCAATAAACAGCAAGTGAGAGAACAAAGCGATTCTACAACCAACAGATCAGATCTATGTGAATGGTGGTAGACAATTAAACAACTCACTGGAGGAAGAGGCTCCACAGACATCCCCATCCTCAATGATGAAAGAGGCCAGCACATCAGTGCAAAAGATAAGGCTGAAGCATTCGCAGCAATCTTCCTAGACCCAACCATCTTCAGCTGCTTCATCAATGACTTTCCCTCCATCATAAGGTCAGAAGTAGGGATGTTCATTGTGTAGTCATCAATGTTAAGCACCATTCGCGACTCCCGAGATACTGAAACAGTCCACATTCAAATCCAACAAGATCTGGACTGTATCCAGGTTTGGGCTGACGTGGCAAGTAGCATTTGTGCCACACAAATACTTGGCA
Organism: Rhincodon typus; assembly: GCF_021869965.1. Classification (NCBI taxonomy): domain Eukaryota; kingdom Metazoa; phylum Chordata; class Chondrichthyes; order Orectolobiformes; family Rhincodontidae; genus Rhincodon; species Rhincodon typus. The sequence continues at coordinate 16,202,676 of NC_063358.1, read as the reverse complement.
ATGATTATCTGCAATAAGAGACAACTTAACCACTATTCCTAACCATCACTGAATCCCCCACTATCAACATCCTGATGGTTACCAGTGAACAGAAACTCGACTAAACTTGTCATATAAAGCTCGGAAAACTGCAGAAAATAACACCTCATGGTTCCCCAAAGCCTTAGCACCATCATAAGGTACTAGTCAGGAGTGTAATGGAATAGTTCCACTTTCCTAGACAAGTGCAGCTCCAGGACTTGGAGCTGCACTTCTGAAGTGTGAAGCTTGACAACATTCAGGACAAAATAGCCCACTTGATTGGCACAACATCCCAAGCATCCACTCCCTCCACCACCAGTACACATTTGCAACTTTCACCTAGTAAAACATTCTAATGCACTTTACTGGATCAGAATCGAAGAACATTTGGCATGGAGGCACATGGGAGATATTAGACTAGGTGACCTAACCCTTGCCCAGAGAGACTTTAAGATGCATTTTGAGAGACAGAGGAAGAAATTCCAACTGAGCAGCTGAAGATATGGCTGCCCACAATAGAGCAATAATGGTCAAGAAGCTCAAATTGGAGGAGAGCAGATGGGCAGGAATTTGAACAATGAGTATTTTGAAACTGAGGCATTACTTGTCCGGGTGTCTAGTATAGGTTGGTGAATACAGGGATGAGGCACGGTGGATATTAGAATGCCCCACCTGGTGTGTTTTCATTAATGGGGTGCGTAGCTCCCACTGAGAGGCAGAAGGCCCACTAGCCATTACACGTCTCCCCCAGGCCTGTAAAAGCTGGCTGCTGACTACTTGGTCTTTGTGTTAGGACCGGGTTTTTAGATGAACTCACCATTCATGGAGGGTAGTTGATGGGCAGCTGGATGGGAGACAATTGGAATTGTTGGGTCTGCAGATAAAAAGGTATTGATGCATATCAGCGAAAGGATCTGTTGGTAAGAGATAGCAAGCAAAAAGCACCATTTTGTGTTATTCATTTACAAATGAAACCAGGCCATAAAAGGTATGTCTTTTGTCAAGAATATTTCTCTTTAGTAGCACTTCATCCCCCATCGGTGTCTCATTGTGGTGGGCTGCTCCACTAATGTATATCAGGGTATCGTTCTTCCAGTGTCTCTTACATGTGGCCGTTCTTTTGGTGCTAGTTCAGGAAAGAGTGCTGTCTGGCTATTTGCCTACCAATGGCATCACAAGCAAGCCTGATCCCATCTATGTCTAATATCCATATGTACATGTGGGAGCTTGTTGTTGGATTGGACAGACAAGAAAAGTAACCCTGTGATCCTGGCCTTCGTTTGGTGGTGTTGATACAAGCTTACCAGGACTCCTTGGGCTTGATGGAACAATGGATTTTGAGGTGAGTCCTCGGGGAGTCAGCATCCCCTCTGAATGCAAAGTAAACCCAGAGTACCATGATAAAATTGACTAACATGTGACGAGCATTAGATTGTGCTATGTAATTCAAACAGATTACAAAAGGATCAATTTAACAAATACTTTTCATTAATTGACAGAAACAACCTGATAATTTGTATTTTTCTACATATGGTCTTAGGTTACAGGATGCTATTACTGGCCAGTACGGTGGCTCAACGGTTAGCACTGCTGCCTCAGGGAGACAGGTTCGATTCCAGCCTTGGATGACCATTTCCATGGAGTTTGCACATTCTGCCCATCTGCATGGGTTTCTGAGACAACGAGGGGCAGAGCTGGATGAACACAGCAGGCCAAGCAGCATCATAGGAGCAGGAAGGCTGACGTTTCGGGCCTAGACCCTTCAGCCCAAAACGTCAGCCTTCCTGCTGCTTGGCCTGCTGTGTTCATCCAGCTCTGCACCCCGTTGTCTCAGATTCTCCAGCATCTGCAGTTCCTACTATCTCTGCATGGGTTTCTATTGTGTGCTCCAGTTTCTTCCCACCGTCCGAAGGTGTGCAGATTAGATTGTTGCCTATGCTGAAATTACCCTGTAGTGTGCAGGTTAGGTGGGGTTATAGGGTAGGGGCTGGATGGTATGCACCTCTTTGGAGGTGCAAGGGCAGACTTGGTGGGCCGAATGGCCTCTTTCCACACTGGAGGGAATTCTATGAGTGTATATAGACAAGTTGGGCAGATGGAATTGCAGCACGAGAGGTGATGCATTTAGGAAGTAATAACAAGAGAAAGGTATACTCAAATGAATGGCAGGATACTAGGTCAGAAGGATCTGGGGATGCTTTTCCATAGATCCCTGAAAGCAGCAGGTCAGGTTAATAGGATGGTTAATGCAGCAAATGTCTTTGTTAATCAAGGCGTAGATAGTAAGAACAGGGAGGTTATGCTGGAGCTGTTCAAAACTTTAATTAGGCCACAGCAGGAGTACTATGTGCAGTTCTGATCACCAAAAGTTAGGAATGGAATTGCACTGGAAGGGATGTAGAGGAAATGCACCAGGATGTTGCCTGGGATGGAAATTTCAATGATGTAGATAGGCTTGGGTTATTTTCTTTGGAGCAGAGAGAGTTGAGGGGGGAGACCCAATAGAGATGTACAGCATTATCCATGCTGCCCATGCCCCTCATAGAAAGTAGCTCTTCCCTTGCTGAAAGGGTCACTAACAAATCCATAATTTTAAGGTCAACAGCAGGAGATTTGAGAAAAAGTGTTTTTCACCGAGAGTGTGGAGGGAATCTGGAAATGTACTGCCTGGGAGGGAAGTAGAGGTGGGAAACCTCAACCTTTACAATAGTATGTAGATAAGCATTTGAAAAGTCATAACATTAAAGGTTACGAATCAAAAGTTAGAAAAGTGGGATTCGTTTTGATAGGTTAAGCTGAAGGGTCTCTGCGCTGTTTGACTCAAGGCCACTGACAACTCCCTCTAGCTGGCTAATACATGCAGTCCTTTACTTTGAATCGTTAGACATTGTTATTTTTATTTCTGTCTGTAAGGAACATCCAGCTATAAAGTGAATCCACTGATCGTTCACCTAGTCACTTGATAGTACAAAATTTAAGTATTGCTTGAAAAATAAAGACAATTGCAAAGCACATAGCATCAAGTCAGATGCAAGAATACCAGATTTCAAAACGGACCAACAATTGATAGCACATGAGAAAAGAATGCTAATTGTTTGGGGCATTTCCATGCATCAGGGAACAGAGGGGCCTAATGTGTAAATTCAAAAAGGGCAAGTGGACTGTAATTGGTCAAGGTATTTCTATGGAAAGTGCACCATGGGACACCAAGCACATAAATGTGGTGGACCTTCACAGACAAAGCAAAACAGCATTTTCCCCGACTCTCAAAGCAGCCACCAAAACCCTTTTGCCTTCATTAAATTCATAAACAGGATCTGATCACAATTTGCACATTCAAATAATGCACACACAACTTCAAGACTCAATGTCAGAACAAATTTACTGGGCAATGTAGTCATTGATCTGTCAAATTAATCCCCCCCTTCCCTGTACTTTTTTTTTCTTTTAATTTTTCTGTAAACGTAGAATTAAAAAAATATATACACAGTGCAGAAACAACTTAAAAAACATGAAAAGTTTTTGTTTACAATGATGTAGACGGAGAGGTCAGTTTCTGAAACAATGGGATTTGTGTTGGGATTTTAGTTCCTCATTGCCAGCATAGAATTGATGTCCCAAATGAGATTTCGTAGCTGGTCCATAATATGCTTCAATTCATGGTTCTTCTGATATAGCTTCTAGGAGAAAAACAAAACCAAACAGAATATTTAAGAAAACAGAAATATGGGAAACAGGAGCAGTAGACCATTCAGCCCCCTGGAGTCTGCTCTGCCAGTCAATATGATTGTAGCTGATCATTCAACTTATTATCCTTAATATCCACTTTCTCCCTATCTCCTTTGTCCTTTAATCCTAAGGGCTATATCTACATCTTTGTTCGAGGTCTTCAATGTTTTGACATCAACAGTTTGCTATGGCAGAGAATTCTACAGACTCACTGGTCTCAGGGAGAAGGGATTTCTCCTTCTATCAGATAAGGCCACCATTTCCCTCCTTCTTTCAATAACTTATAGCCATGTTTTCTGACACAGTCGAGATCCACTTTGCCCTCTCTGGTGGGTGCTAGAGATTTCACAGCTATTTCAAAGACGAGTGGGAATTCTATCTTGGTGCCCCGGACAAAACATTCACTGAATCTGCTTCCTCTGCCCTTTCAGACACTGCATTCAAAATGCAGTGGGAAAGAAAGAATTCTCATCAGCTGTTTGGTTCCTTGCCTTAAATTTGATTCCACTGGTTACCAATCTTTCTGCCACTGGTCATTGTTTCTCCTTATTTGCTGTACTCTATTGAGATCCTTCATGATTTAGAACACTTCAATCAAATCCGACTTCAATATTCTCTGCATGGAGAACAGAACTCCCAGCTTCCACAGTCTTTTCACACAACTGAAGTCCCTTCTGTGAAACAATATGCTCTTTTGCATATTACAATAGATCAGATTATCCTAAAAGCCCCAGATGTGACCCTGAGATGTACTGTTTCAGGGTAATGAATTTACCCAGATGTATCAACACTAGGACCTAGTAGCACTTGGCATTTTTTTCCACAATAATGATCACACTGACCTTTTAACTAATTATTTGCAATTTGCTTTCAGACATGAATTAGTCAGTAATTGGGGAGTTATCTGGCACAGGCCTATATAGCACAAGAGTCCTTGGCATTTAAAAGAAAACTATCTTAATGAGCAATATTTTACATAAATTACACACGGTCCGATGTGAGTGGGTAAAATAATCTGACATTTAAGAAAGTCCAAGAACATAGCACGACCTCCAGTAGTTTACTACTTGTAATACAGCAGGCATGTGAATAGGTTAATAATTCTCTGCTGTTCTTAACTTAGCCTCAAGTTATTCTGTACTTATTTATTGATCAGAGGATAGAATTCTGATGGACAAGAGAAGAGGAGGAATGAAGGAGGAGGGAACACAATGATGAGCAATTTCTGAAACAAAGAAAGAATTGGTGGAGAAACTTAGCAGATCTGGCAACACCTGTGGTGAGAAAGAAGTCAACGTTTCAGGTCCAGTGACCCTTCTTCAGAACTATTAGCAGCTGGGAAAACATGGTATATAAGTTGAAGACAGGGGATGGGGGTGGGAGAGGGAGTAAGCCCTCTCCTGCAAGGTCTTCAAAATATATATCACCTTTTCCTAGCCACTAATAGCTCTGAAGAAGGGTCACTGGACCTGCAATGTTAGCTCTGCTTTCTTTGCACAGCTGCTGCCAGATCTGCTGAGTTTCTCCAGCAATTTCTGTATTTGTTTCAGATTTCCAACATCGGCAGTTCTTGGTTGTATTTCAATGACCAATTTCTACCCATTGATCAGAAATAGAGATTGGATAAAGAAACTCAATCTTTATGAAAATCTGAGCTATCTCTAATTGAAACAACTATAGCTACAGTCACACAAGGAGACAGGGACATTTGATGGGCTAAATACTACCTTCTCATCCAGCTTGTCCAGTAACAGACAGACCCTTATAATACAGACTCACCAACTGGCTCAGCTCAGGATTACATCTCAAAGTAGAATGAATCAACATCTCCCAGTAGAATGAATCAACATCTCCCAGTAATGACAGAGTGAGACAAAGTAGCTTAAAACACAGCACAGATCAGATTGTGAATGGAACAAGAAGGGGACTATGAGTGGAGGAATGTCTGGCTGCATGAAGATTCAGAACTCAGAATACCTGGATGATAGCTCATTCACCCACTTATTGATTCAGCTTATCTTGTGTTTGTTGTCATTTTTACTTCATTCTCTTCCCGATGTTCACCCTTTCAGACATTCCAGCACGTTCCAGATCACAGCAACTCACTAATTTTAATTAAGTCCTCATGGCACCTCAGGTTATCTGGTCAATATCTCGGATTAGCTGCTATTATTTAAAAATCCTGGAGGGAGAGAGTCTGTGGTTTCGGAGACAGAGCTCCATCTGTGGCGATTTTATCCAAAGCCCTCTTGCACTTTTATGAACAGGAGACAGAAATGATTTGAACAGCAGAAACCACAACTTCACCCACTTTACCTTGAGGATTTCCTGGTACTCTTTGTTTGCTAAACTGCCAACGTTCGGAAGGTCTGAAGGTCTGAAGGGCTCCTCACCCACGAAAGGAATTAACTGCCGAGAGAAAGTACAAACAGCAGACTTTGTAAAAGGAACACAAGAACAGAGAAGGCCATTCAACTCAAATCTGCTGCTCCATTTATTTAGAACAGTGATCTACAACTCCATATTCCTAAATTCCCTAACCTAACAAAAAAAAAAATTCAGTACTATCTTGAAAGTTTTGTCTGACCCCAATCCCCCACAGTATTTTGCAAGCGTTCCAGATTCCATTACATTTATTGTATCAAACCATGCTCCTGACATCACCTAATATTAAGGCTAAACCCTCTTATTTCTGTATTCCCCCAGCAGGGAAAATAGTTTTTTGTATCTACTCAGTTAAATTCCTATCATTTTAATCACCTCAATTAGATCCTCAACTTCTAAACCATGGAAATACAAACAAAGGTTTATGAATAAACATAAAGTAACCCTTTAAGCCCGGCTACCATTTTACAATATCTGTGGTGTATCCCCTCCCATTTGGCTGACCAATATCAGTCCTTCCTTCACTGTTGTTAAGATCTGGTTAATGGCATTGCTCAGTTTGTTAATATCTTTATAAGAGGAGACAGGTGGTGGGGGCTATTAAGCCTGAGCACTTCAGGGCTCCTGTGGCGCATTGTTAGTGTCCCCTATCTCTGATCCAAAAGATCCAGGTTCAAGTCCCATCAGTTCCAGATGTGTGTCATAACATCTCTGAACAGGTTGATATACATAGGGAGCAATTGTAACCCTGGGTGGTGGAAGGAACTGTAAGCCTGGTTAGTTAACCTCCACTCTGTTTTAAAGTTTCAGTCTTACTGACCGGCTGGGGTCCAGATTGACAAGTGAACGTTCATTTAAAAGCGGGAGCTGCCCATTAACTCCTGACTTCATTTCAATTTCCTTGGCCTATTGTTTGCACTGAAAAAGAGAGCCTTTTAGAAAGAAAAGCTGTTTGTTGCTAGCTACCTCTGTAACAGAGACGTCAGAGACACCACACATCTCTCCACACTTATCATACAGCAACCGCAGCTTCTTGAAGAGCAGGGTGAGCTGGCGCAGGTGCTCCTGGAGTTTGTTGTAGCGCTCCTGGTACATCACATGATTTTGTGTGACTCCATTCGGAAGCTGCATAAAAATGAGAGGTGAAATACAGATTGGGTACAGGGAGAGTTCAATGCTCCCAACATACAAACACTCCTGTCCAATCACTGTGAACCAATGCCACCTTTAACTCTTTTCCTAATCTGTCACATACTCTCTTCTTGTGTCTTTCTTTCGTTTAAGAGGAAGAAACATTGTGAGCACTTCTAGAAGATCTTTCAATAATGACAACACTTTATGTAGTAAGTATATGGAAACTGGTTCCTCTGATAGAATCAGTGATTAGTGTAGAAAAATTTAACGTAATGCAAAAGATGCAGAGATGAGATTATAAAAAGCAGTGGATTACTGCAATCTGTCATATTACTGAAACAAGGGTAAATCCAGTTCCAATTGCACTGTTTAACAATGAATTAGATAAATATTTGATAAGGAAAAATTACAGGCACCAGCACCTCCATATTCCTTTGATCACACCTTGGGACATTTTCCTGCATTGAGGTTTTTCTTGGAAGTATACAAGCAAGAGACATTTCACAGAACTTTTCAATTAACCCAGTTTAACCCAGAGAGGATGGGTTGATTTTGGATTCCTTTAATTGGTGATCAAGTCCATTTACAGCAGAGTATCTCCATCTGTTTACAGCATCCCTATTAGTAAATCTCCCAAGTTCAAAAGCAGATGTGGAGATCTCAGGGAGTTCGTTACAGCACGCTGGGAAATATTAGGAAACCTCAGCAAATTTGCATAGGTCCAGGAGCAGATGCAGGGCAGATTCACAGCAATGATACCAATGCTAAGAGTTAAATGTGGAGGCTTGTATTCCCAAATAAAGAAGAGTAGGGGATTGTCCAAGGAAGGCCATTAAAGGAATTGATAGGATACAGAGAAAGATGAAAGAGAGAGAGCGAAAAAAAAACTATTTTAAGCATTTCTTCACAGGGTAGTGGAAATCTGGAAAACTGAAAGCCATTGAGGCTGAGATCAGTTCAAAACTTCATAACCAAAAATCAATAGGTTTTTGTTCATTAATGCAACGGAAGATGATGATAGGAAAGAGGGAAGATGGAGTTGCAACACAGAACAGTTACAATCCTGGTACGTAACAGAGCAGGCTCAAGAAGTTGAATTGCATAATCCTGTGCCTATATTGTGAAAACATTGTTGACTGTAGTCTGTACAAGGGTGTAGATGAGGCAATTCATTCATTCACTGCATGGGATTCTTCCTTCTGAAACGGAAAATCTGTTGTTACATCAAAAAACACAAGATCTACGTGTAAATCAAGGCTCCTTCAGTTAAACCTGCTGGCTCACACTTTCTTAGGGTGGGGGGCGGTTTGTGGTCACCTGCCCAATGTCAGATCTTTTCCTGCACCATTCAATTCAACAGGTTTTCAATCATCATTTGCTGGGGGTGCAAGCTTGAAAAACAAATACACAGTGAGAGCAAAGCGGTATTCAGGACTTTGATTGATAGAATCAATTATCCCTCTCATTAAACAGTGGAATTAAGGATCAAAAAAGAGAGGAACAGCAGGCTCTTGTGGCAGTGTGGTAGTGCTCCTACCTCTGAGTCAGAAGGCCTGGGATCAAGTCCCACCTGCTCCAGAGGTGTACAGTAACATCTCTGAACAGGTTGATTAGAAAATATCTAGAGAAATAACAGAAGGAAATATATTGAATTAGAATCAAATGAGAGAGAGAGAGAGAGAGAGAGAGAGTGTGTGAAATAAAGGGAGGGAAAAATAAGAGGTTTTTAAATTTTAACATTAAAGTACAATTGACCAGCTGCAGGAACGACAGTTTGCAGTTTTAGTATGCCAAATTGGAGAGCTTGAGGGACATCACAGGAAAACAACTTTGTCATTTTGAGGAGCTTTACAATGTTATATACCAGTTCTAACTTTGTGAGGTGTTTAGTGGCTAATTAATGTGAAAATGCAGCTCATTTCTCAAGAATCGCTGGGGTGGTGGTGAGGGGAAGATACTTTTCTCATGAAGCTAAAGGCAGAAGGAGGAAAAACATTCATTCAGCAACTTGTAGTGATTAGCAGCTCAAGGGGTATCTCATCCTCTAAATAAGTGTGCAAAATAACAAGTGAATAACAGTGAGTGCCTTTAATCTCACTTAATTTCCCAAAGTTCTGTGCTTGTATTTCAGTTACAGTGGCTGTACTTTCTAATACAATGAGACTTAATACTTCCAGTCAGTGCAAGCTTGCAATTACTTGCTGTCCTGGGACAGGTAGGAATGGGATCAAACAAGATGATGTGCACTAAAGGAGATAGCAGAAGAGGATTACCATGTAATGGGAAAACCTGGTCGTACAACCTTGAAGGAAGGCAGCTGGTAAGTGACTTGATAGAGACAAAGAAGATCAAATAGGATCAAAATTCTATGCCTTAAACATTGCTTTAGATTTAAGAGTAATGAATTACAAATTCAAACTCATTGGAGACAAATGTAAAACTCAATTAAGAATTGCCTCTCAGTCTCAAGGTCAACATGCAAAATGAACTGCTGGATGGAATAGTGGAATCAAAAACTATAAGCAATTAAGGATTTCACAAGTTTCAAAATCTCCCCTCTCCCTACCGCATCCCAAAACCAGTCCGGCTCGTCCCTACCTGCCTAACCTGTTCTTCCTCCCACCTATCCCCTCCACCCACCTCAAGCCGCACCTCCATCTCCTACCGACCAATCTCATCCCGCCCCCTTGACCTGTCCGTCCTCCCTGGACTGACCTATCCCCTCCCTAACTCCCCACCTACACTCACCTTTACTGGCTCCATCCCCGCCTCTTCGACCTGTTTGTTTCCTCTCCTCTATCCCTCTTCTATCCACCTCCCACTCTCTCCCTATTTATTTCAAAACCCCCTTCCCCTCCCTCTTTTCTGATGAAGGGTCTAGGCCCGAAACGTCAGCCTCTCTGCTCCTCTGATGCTGCTTGGCCTGCTGTGTTCATCCAGCTCTACACCTTGTTGTCTCGGATTCTCCAGCAATTAAATACCTTGGAGGGAAAAGCGCAGGGGGAGCAGGGTACAAGTTCTAGCTGATTGGCCGAACTGGTTTCATAAATCTCGAACAGACAATAGTCCGAAAGGCCTTTTTCTGTGCTGCACACAAACACGAAACCTGCCTATTCCCCTAGGTACTAAGCCGCAAAGAGTCACATTTGACTCAAAACAGGAACTCCCTTTCTTTCTCCATGGAAACTACCAGATCTGCTGCGTTTGTCCAGCATTTTGTTTTTATTTCAAGTCTCCAGAATCCGCGGTATTTTATTTATTATTTTAGAAATCTTTGCCTTAATCCCATTAAAAATAAGCATGTGGCCAGTTCATTGTTCCTGTTTCCACTAACTCAAAGTGGCTCAGATTGTTCATATGAAGCAACTGCACCATCTAATGTCAAAATCCCATACTGCAAGTCAAAAGGAAACAGTCGACGCAATATAAAAACCGAGAGAACTGCGGCTCAAGAAACAAGAAATCAGAAACAAAAACAGAAGTTGCCGGAAAAGCTCAGCAGGTCTGGCAGAATCTGTGAAGAGAAATCAGAGTTAACGTTTCGGGTCCGATGACCCTTCCTCAGAACTCATGGTAGCTAGGAAAATGTCAGTTTATATGCAGAAGATGGGGGTAAGAAGTAAACAATATGTGGGGATAGAGCCCAAAGAGGGAGAAGAACAGTTGGACCGACAAAGGAGTGGATAACAGTCAGGCTCAGAGGGTGAATACCTGTTAATGGAAACTGTAATGGCTTACAATGGGTTGTGTGCAATACAGGCTATGTGATAACCAGGCCTGGTGTGTGTGGAAATGGGGGCTAGGACATGGGAGAGTTCAAGCCCTAAAGTTATTGAACTCAACACTGAGGGGTCCCCAAGCAGAAAATGGGGTGTTGTTTGTTCTTCCAGCTTAGCTAAGCTTTGCTGGGGTACTGCAGCAAGCCTGAGACACAGATGTTGGCCAGGGAACAGGGTGGTGCGCTAAAGTGGCAGGAAACTGGAAGCGCAGCCTCATTTTAACAGGCAGAACGTGGGTGTTCTGCAAGACGGTCAGTCTACCCTTCGTTTCTGCAACATGGAGGAGACCACATTGTGAGCAGCGAACACAGTAGACTAGATTGTGCAGGTAAAGTGCTGCTTCACCTGGAAGGTATGTTTGTGCCCTTGGATACTGGAGAGGGAGGAAGTAAATTGGCAGGTGTTACACCTTTGGCAGTTGCAGGGGAAGGTGCAGTGGGGCTGTTGGGGGCAGGGTGTCCTAGAGGGAGTGGTCCCTGTGGAAGGCGGACAAAGGAGGGGAGGGGAACGTGTCTAGTGGTGGCACCTCGCTGGAGATGGTGGAAATGGCAGCTAATGATCTTCTGGATGTGGATGCTGATGGGACATTAGGTAAGGACAAGGGGAACCTTATGCTATGGTTGACTGGAAGAGCAGAAGCCTTGATTAAGGTACTGTGACCAGGCACAGGGTGGGGGACTAGCTGTGGAAGTACAGCCCCTTTTTTTAATACTTGCCTTCAATGAAGGTTGCATTTTATCTTTTCTGTCATGCCCCTGATTTTCTCTCATACCAGATTATCAACTTGACAGGTTTGTGGCCTCACCCTACACCAAGACTGGTACAATGGTGTATTAGGGTTGGCAACTCTCCAAGATTGTCCTGGAGTCAGCAGCAATTAAAGATTAACATCCTAGGCAATGGAGTGAGAAGCCAAGGAGAAAAATCATAGCAGTACTCAAAAATCTCTCACTTTCTTTGAATACTTTTGTTTTGACTTTATAAAAATGGAATATTGGCTATTTGACAGGGCAGGATAGCTGAAGGCAGGAAATCATGTGATTAAACCTCCAGGAATATGTCCAGAATTAGCAATCCGATCATGTAATGGATGTACTACATTATACATCAGCAATGCAGGGAATTCAAGTTAAAAGTACATCATAATTTTAAGTCCGTTTTAAAATCTATAAATAATAAGCTGGCATCAGTGGAGGCAATCCTGAAGCTGTCAGGTTATTGGACAAACCTAACTAGTTCACATGTTAAGACATCCTTATCCAATTCAGTATGCAGTATTCAGTATCCAGTCCTACAATGTATTTGACCTTTAACTATCCTCTGAAATGATCAAGAACCGAAATGTTTGCTATCTGGGACAAAATGTTTGCTATATGCTCCTATCCTGGTAATGAAAATGAGAAAGCATTGGCAACAAACAGAAGCACCGCTGTCAAATAGTTCTGAAGATTATTCATATTTTCCTGAAAACATTAACCCGGTTTCTATCTCCACAGATGCTGCAAGGACCTGTGGAGTTTTTAACAGCAGTTTGTTTTTATTATTTAGCATGCTTGATCATTTTGGTATTTTCTTGGGTCACACAGATTATTTGCAAAGCTAGATAACAGCAGCTTGCCAAAGTACTGGAAACACATCAGCAAAGACCATGAGGGAGAGTGAATTCTTGAAAGGATAATTAGGGTTTGGTGATGAGTGTTGGCCTTGCTCAACAATCATCTTGTTAAAAAAAATGAAAGAAACCTCACTACAACTTTTCCATCACAAGGACTGTCAGCTTCCACCTTTGTAATATCACTCAGCTCCAACAGCTACCTTAGTTCATCTGCTGCTGAAATTTTCACACTTTATAAATGTCAGCCCATCCAAAGTTCTGCTGACCCACATCTTCCTTTTTGAACTGCAATGGCTCAGGAAACTTTAGCATCTTTAATTTTTCATTCTTATTCTCAGATTTAAATAGACCCAGACGTAAAGAGGGGAACCCTAGTGAAGCTGGTTTGGGAACTATAGACCCAAAGTCTCATCGTCTTCCAAGTACACTACATTTAATATGTCTGAACTTGCTTACGTACTCAAATGTTACTTTCAGAAAGAAATCTAAACGAACCAATATTAACTGCTTCCGCCAATTCCTCGTGAATCTATTTTACAAATTGTCCACAAGACTCAACTGTGTTTTTAAAATGGGTTTAAAATTCAACTGCTTCAAGCACAGGCGATGACCTCTGGTTCTACTGTTATGAACAATGGGGAAAACAGCTTGTCACGGTTTACAATACTTGGATACTTGTGGTTTATATGGCTCAGTCACTGCGCCATTATGAGAACTTATTTCATGTCAGGTGCAAACAGACTGGCTATATATTTCCTGTTTTTTATAACTTGCAGACAGACACACAGAACTGGGTGCTTGTGGCTTTCAATAGGAAATGTTAACAAAGCTAAATTTTGTACAGTTATAAAGCCTAAGGCCCTCTTGTGGTACAGTGGCTGTGTCCCTATCCCAGACTGGGAGTAACAGGTTCAAGTCCCACCTGCTCAAGCGGTGTTTAATAACATCGCTGACAGTGAAGGAATAGCAACGTATTCCAAGTCAGGATCATGTACATCTTGAAAAGCAACCTGCAAGCGGTGGTGTCCTTGTCCTAGTTAATGGAGGTCAAGGTTTTCGAAAGTGCTGTTGAAGAAGCCTTGGTGAGCTGCTGCACTGCAGTGGGTAGCACGGTGGTTCAATGGTTAGCACTACAGCCTCACAGTACCAGGGACTGATTCCAGCTTTGGGTCACTGTCTGTGTGAAGATTGCATTTTCTCCCCACATCCGTGTGGGTTTCCTAGTGTGCTCTGATTTCCTCTTACAGTCCAAAAATGTGCATGGTAAATGCAGAGTTGTGGGGATAGAGTCAAGGGTTGGGTCTGGATGTGATGCTCTTCAAGGGGTTGGTGCAGATTCAATGGGCCGAATGGTATCTTTCTGCACTGTAGGGATTGTATGATCTTGTAGATGATTTGGAGGTTGTGAAAAGCATTATGTGAATGCACGTCTTTTCCTCCTGAAATGAGCAGACAAGCCTCCTGTGACAACAGTCAGAACCCATTTCATGCTGTCTCTGCCTAACCTATGCTGCAATTTACCCGGAAGTCCTCAGTGCAGTTGTTTTGTACCTTAAATCAAAGGCATCCTATTCCTCAATCCGACAATGAGCAATTAAAGAGGAAGGGAGAAACCAGTCACCTGTGTTGCCCGGAGCATGTGGAAGATGTCCATTGTACGTGCCACAATGTCCTGAACAGTCTCCTGGCCAACTTTGCAGAGGGTGACACATGTGATCTCACGCAAGGCACTTTGTGGCTGCTGTGGGGGGATTGGCGCTGCGGTCTGAGAGTGTAGGCCAGGAATCCTTGGCCCAGCACCGGGTAGCGCTGTCATGACCTACTAAGGCAACCCTGCAGAAGAAACAGACAAGGTCAGATAAGTATGTAAGTGATTACCTGAACGGTTTGGGGTTTAGAAAGTGGAGGGCTGATCAGATCAGGTTGTTTTAAATGATTCAAAGACTTGATACACGAGAGCAGTTCTAGTTGGTAGGGGAAGCCCAGAAAAAAAAGGAGCTTGATTTTAAAATTTGGGCTAGGCTTTCGAAAGCAACTTCCATTTATATAAAACACCTAATGTCGTAAAATTTCCCAAAGCAATTCAAAAGAATGTGATCCAACAAAAAATTGACACCAAGCCACAGGAGGAAAATTTTGGTCAGGTTACCAAAACCTCAGTAAAGTGGTGGAACATATGGAGCATTCCAAAAGCAAAAAGGTAGAGTCAGAAAGGGTCAAGGAATTCTAGGGCTTGAGACCAAGCACCTGAGGCACAGCTGCCAAAGGTAAAACGTCATAACTGGAGAAGCACAGAGATCAGGAGGACACAGTGAAATCAACACATTTCTCCCCTCCCCTCCCCTCCCCCCCCACAGGTAGAGAAAATTGTGGAACTCTGATTCCTCAAGTCTGTGAATTCTGGGAATCATCAGAACTTGCACAAAATCCATAAATATTTATTGGGTAAGGGCATTGGGAAATAACAAACAAAGAATGGTTAATCATTTCAGGAACAGATTAGCCATGATCTGCTGAATGATAGGAATAGGAGTTCTATGTAATACCTTGTCACAGCAGTCTGTGTTACCCAACCTTCCAGCTAGATAGATTTTGATCATAAATGAAAAATAGAAATTAATATAGACAGAGAAAATAAACAGTATAAGAATAATCTCCAGTAAATAAAAGTATCTATTTTACAGAAAGCCATTGCTCAGTTTGTTGTACTGTCACCTTGAAATCAGAAACTTCAAAACTCACTCCAAGAATTGGTGCAGAGAAATCTAGGCTGGCATTCCACTGCAGTACCAATGGAATGCTGCACTGGCAGAGGTGCTGATTTTTGTATGAGACATTTAACCTCTCAGCCTCCTTAACCAGATGTAGAAGATCCCATGGCACTATTTTGAAGACAAGTGGGAAGGTCTCCTTAGTGCTGCAGCTGATATTTGTTCTTCTGCTAACACCAATACTGTAAATAGCAAATTATCTGGATATTATCGCTATCTGGTATGAACACAATGGTTGCTGTTTCCTCCATTACACAGTGAACAAACTTCAAAAGCATTTAATTAACGTAAAGCACTTGGGCCACAACAGATCATAGAACTTGCTATTTGACACAAGTCTTCCTTCTTTTGATTCGCAGTTAGCTTTACATTTAAATCAGCAAAAGCCTTCACACAGCAATAAATGAACTCTCTCATTGAACAAGGATTCAAATCCATAGATGCTATGGAGCAATAGCTACATGAACCTGGCTCTCTCCACAATTAAACAGGCCACTGTGCTCACAGTCACAATTCCAAAAATGTTTAGCTAATTCAAAACTCAGCACAAAATAGGGTATAAACTGCAAAGTCCCATTCACCCATCATACCTGTGTTAACAAACCTACACCCGCTTCCAGTCTAACAATAGCTTGATTTAAAGTAAAGTGTTCATCCTGTGCTTAGATTCCTCCATGGCTTCAACTCTTCTTAATATCTGATGACCAGTCCTGCACACCTCAGATCTCTACACTCCTGTAACTTTAGCATCCACCGCCCGACCACTGCTCCCCCCCCCCAAACTTCCTGTCACCTTTAGCAGCTGCGTGTTCAGTCACTTGGAGCACAAGCTTTGGAACTTCCTCCCTTAGCCTCTTCATTCTCTGTAAAATCTCTCAAAGTCCCTTTGACCCAGCTTTTCATCGATCCTTCTATGTCCAACTTTGGCTCTGTTTCTCTGATTAATTGCCTGGTGTTCTTTTGGATGTTTTGTTTCGCCAAAGATACAGTTTTTAAACTTCAGGTCATGGTATTACATATGGTAAAGCTGATAAAATGGGCTACAGATTATTGTCACGTGCTTGTTTTTTTCATTACACAGAATCCCAAAGGCAACCCCCTCCCCCAACCTTTACTAAAATATACTTATTGTTATTATTTTAATTTTTTTAAACAATCATTCTTGGGATATGAATGTCACTGCCAAGGCCAGCATTTATTGCTCATTTTTCTTAACTGTTCGGCTAAATTGTGTTGCTATTTCTCTTGATCTGTACGCCTAAATTTCCTTCATTCCTTTATCTCTGTCTCTCACTCATTAGGACAAATTCGCAACAATACAAACCCTAGAAGGGTACAATGTAAATAGTGCATGGGTAAAAGGTGCTGATCAGATGGTAGTTAGACATTTTCCAAGGAGCTTTTGACCTCCTTACCCTTCCGCCAGGATTGTACGTCAGAGCTGTGTTATCATTCACAGACCCATTCTGCAAGCTAATAATATCTTTTTTGTACTGTGTAGCAGTCCTCCCTGTATTAACTACAGTGTGGTGTCACTGGCCACCAAAAAAACCTGTCCTCCTCAGTCTTCCAAACATTCAAGTGGCACTCAAAACATGCACAAATTTCACTGGTTTGTTTGTAGAGGCATACCCTGATGTTGCCTGCCTCAGCCTGGCTGGATTGAATATTAAAGTGATGCTTCTTCGTTGCATTTTTCTTGAGTTTTTAAACTGAAGCTAACAAAATTCTGGTTCATGGAACCTGTCCTTTAGAGAAAGGAAATTGTTCGTGGGATGTGGCTATCACTGGCTAGACCAGCATTTCTTGACCATCCTTAATTGCTAGGAACTAACTGGCTTGCTAGGTCCATTTCAGAGAGCGATTACTAGCTGTGGAATCACATGCAGGCCAGACCTTGTAAGAATGACAGATTTCCCTGCGTTAGCCAAATGGGTTTTTAAACAAATGTCTCCATCAGGAGAGTCTTTATTTATTCCAGACATTAGCCTGAATCCTGGATTTACTAGTCCACTTCGCAGATCACTTTTAAAGAAAGAAGGGGTTGGAATGAAAATGAACCTTACATATCTTTTTAAAGACAGGAGAAAATATTTAGTATTCAAAAGCGTCGGTAAAATAATTGGATGTGTTGACCTGCTTTTCCTGGTGTCGGTCAAATCAACGAAAGTGTTCTTGCTGGGATAAACCGATTATCAAAATAACATTATTTACCCACGTGCTGAGAGAGAAGTATGCTGACAAAGCTATTTTACACTCTTCCAATGTAGGCGTCCTTTTCAAATTCCAAACGCCCAGAAACAGATTGAGAGGAAGTGACCCCCACGATAAAGCCAGGTGTTGCAAACTACTTCCCCCAGGGAAAGAGACGATTCGCTTTAAAATGAAACACACGGACGTGAAAGCGAGAGAAACCAACCCCCACTCTTAAAAGTATTTTAATTGAATTAATGTATAGAAAAAAAAGACATGTATAACTATGTAGAAGAAAGAGGACGGAATTTTCTGAAGATATTACGAATAGGAAACGGCGCTGTCTTATGTAACAGGGGGGAGACCGTGCGCCGGTCGCAAAGTAGAGAAAACAGGGAGGGAAAGGCCAAGTCTGTCTCATACGGGGAGGGGGCAGGGACAGCATACTTGTCAGTTTCAGGGGGAACTCGGAGATACTGTATCAAACATTTCGAACGCTGGTGAAATCAACATTCCGAGACAATGTTGCAATGTTCTAAACAAGCTGCTACAATGTATCACAGCATATCAGACATTCCACAGCCATCCCCCCCACCCCCACTGCTGCAAAAAAAAAACTCTAAATACTTTTCACTTACTTTAATTCAGAAACAAAATTAAACCCAAGAAACGATAGACTG
The DNA here is from genome assembly GCF_021869965.1 of Rhincodon typus. Classification (NCBI taxonomy): domain Eukaryota; kingdom Metazoa; phylum Chordata; class Chondrichthyes; order Orectolobiformes; family Rhincodontidae; genus Rhincodon; species Rhincodon typus. The sequence goes on along the minus strand of NC_063358.1, from coordinate 16,184,369 downwards.
CGCGGCATTGACTAGAAACAGAACATCACCGAATCTTTTGTCCATAAAAAGTTAGCGTGTTTATGTTCCTATGAGACCCACACACAAATGAGGAAAGAACCGCGCCTCCTCCCCGAAACCCGAAGCAAATACCTTGCTAAGCTCTCTAAGCTTTAACTCCAAAACCGCCAGGTTTCCCACTCCTAGTTTGCTCTACACTCTTTCGTATGTAAAATAGAAACTTTCAATGTTGTAGCAGGAAGCAGTCTTGTTGTTCGTGAATAAATCAGTGATCGAAGGTGATGACTTCACTTCCGCACTGCTAAGCATCGCTCCGTGATTGAGTGAGTTCTTCGATTGCGGGACTTGGCGAATGGGTTTGAAAGAATTTTTGTGCGGCCCTTCCAATACAACGAAAAGGGGACATTGTTACATCAAACATGCAACGTCTCCTTTATAGAGAGACGGAGCTTATCAAATCGTACACGGTGAATAAAGGAAACAAGTAAATGACAAATAATACTGCCGCTAATAGACACGCCGGTGCCTCCCGATCGTGCTAAAAGCGTACTACCAGATTCCGCACGGATTTCCTCCACAGGTAGAGAGGACTGTGAAAAGACAGGCGAGCAGACTGTCCATTCGCCCACCGAAAGTCTACATCCAATCTTTGAATGGGCCTGAAAACAAAAAAAAATGCGGCATCCACGGAGACAAAGCAAGCCAACGTTTCCAGTCGAAATGAAGTCTAGAGGTAGTAGGGACTGCAGATGCTGGAGAGTCTGAGATCTACACCTTGTTATCTCTGAAGTCTAGAGGTGTCTGATGAAGAAGCTAGAGTCGAAACGTTAGCTTGCTTTCTCTCCATGGATGCTGCCTGACCCGCTGTGATCTCCAGCATTTTTTTTGTTTCAGCTCATATATCAGCACCTGCAGTAATTTGCTTTCTACTTTGAATGGGCCTCTTGGTCAGGCCAGGGAGCAGAACCGCTGACTTGCGCGCTCACACCCTGCACTCGTCGCTGACCAAAGGTCAGGAATGTGGGGCAGAAGTGGGGTCAAATTGAGAGATAGCTCCCCTGAAGAATACAAGGACCACAACCTCTCCAGCCTCCACACTGATATGAAAACCGGACCCATGCACACCGCTTAGGTTACAATCAAAGACAGACATTGCTGGAGAAATTCAGCAGCATCTGTGGAGATCTGCTGAGCTTCTCTAACAAGTTCAACACCCGCAGGTCTTTTATTTTAGTAGGCCGGAGTCCGTGAAGTGACTTAAAAAAGAACTGTCAGATAACATTGATCCGTGCAACACTCTCCACCCTAGTTCGAGATAACAAGCTGTGGAACTGGATCAACACAGCAGGCCAAGCAGCATGAGAGGGGCAGGAAGGCTGACGTTTCGGACCTAGACCCTTCTTCAGTAGATTCGCATGGGTGCAGGGACAAGACTCTTCCCCCACCCCAGACACAATCTAAGTGGAAGATAAAGTAAGAGACTGTACTGGGTTCAGGAGCAGGCCGTACAGGCAGCCCCTCTGTGCAGTTGAACAGCACAGAAGATATTTTCTGAGATCCCGCCCAAAATTCAGGGTTACTGGAACCATTGCATTTCCACTTGATAATTCGGTGGGGTTGTTCCAACAGGAACATTCCTGCTGCCAGTCAAACCGCCCGCGCGCAGAGAAAGCAATTGCAGTTACCATCACATCGTTTCATAATGTGAAAGAGGTGGTTTCTCCTTTCATTACAAAAGATTTACCATGGCATTTTAATAAGACCTGTATGGATTTAGCTTTTCGCCATAATCAAAATGTCTCAAGGAACTTTACACAAGTTACAGCCATTTTGTTCTTTAAAGATCCCTCAAACTTCCAGTAACGTTGTCAAGACTCCATCACTGCCTTGGCCCAGCTGTTGAAAACTTCATGCTTGACTTTGCTACCTGCAAAATCTGTTGTTTCAGTACACTGACAGTCAGCCTCCATCTCTGCATCTTCTGTAAACTTGAGCTCATCTAAAACTGCTACTCATATTCTAGCTTATACCAAGTCCTGTTCACCATCATTCCAGTGTTCATGGACCTGCAATGCCTTGACTTTAAAATTCTTATCCTTATGTTTAAAGTCCTTCCATTGCCTCACCACTTCCCTATCTCTAAACTCTTCTATAAAACCGCATTGCTCTGAGATCTCTGTCCACCTCAAATTCTGCTTCTATGTACTTTCGCAATTATATCTTTAGCTGGAATTCTCTCACGATCACACACCTATCTCTCTTTGCTCTTCAAAACCTGTTTCTCTAAGCTTTTGGTCAACTATCACAATAACCAAATGAGCTTAGTTTTATTGATTAAATCACTCCCAACATAAACACAGGTTCTTTTCTGGTGTATTATCTCACATGCAGGCTATATTGTGAACTAAAAAGGAGGCATAGCGTTAAATCAACGTACATCCTCAACTCCGAAAGCAATATTCATGCTCTCTGTCCTGATTGTCAGGTGCTAATTGACACCAATTAGCTTCATAGAGTGATGTAGAAAGAGACCATTCAGCCCATCATGCCTGTGCTGGGTCTTTGAAAGAACTGTCCAATTAGGCCCACTCTGATGCTCTTTGCAGACCACTCTGTCAAATGTTCCCCCCATTTTTTTAAAAAAAGTGCTTCCATCACACTTTTCAGGCAGTGCACCTCCATTCATAACTTAATGTAAAACATTATTTCTTCAAGCTGTGTCCAGTTCAATTTAGAGATATTGGCAAAAGACTCAATCTGACACAATTTTGAATTACAAAATTTCAATAAATGTTTATTTTTGTTTAGCAAAACGTTTATTAAAGTAGTGTTGCATAAATATGAAGAACTCGGATATAGACAATTCCAGAAACAATGAATGATAAACTTATTTTAACAAAATTGTCAACATTGGTTTCCCAGCACCAGGAAAAAAAAACAGTTCTATCTAAAAAAAAACATTATATTCATGAAAATCGATTGTCTCAATTCAAAGACAAAGTTCTCTCTCCCAACCATTCTCCTAGAGGACATCGACACATCCAGAGAATGATTTTGCTGGCGTGAGATGAATATCCAATTGACACATTTATGGTCATGTTTAATTTTGGACCTTAATTATCACTGTGCTCAACATGTACACTAAAATGACTTAAAAGCCTTAATCTTGCATTGTACTAAAGGACACTGTAACTCACTGCCACTACAGTGGCTGGGGTCTGGTTGAGTCAGCAGTCAGATAACTTCACACACCATCTTTCCCTTTGTACACAACTCATTCCAGTCGAGATTCTCCAAGAAATGAACTCATGATGCCTCTCTCAGACATACAGATGAGAGGAACTCTATGCACTGGTGGGAACTAATCTCTGGGCTCCTGGCATTCCCTACAATTGACCATATCATCAGAGTAATTTTCTATTTGGATCGTGATGGAATGGAAGTCAAACTTGCTTTGGAGTACGTGGTTAGCTTCAGCCAATATTTCCTGAGCATTTGCAGCCTCATCTGCAAGAAACACAGCCATTAAAGTTCACAAATCACAAAAACTAGCAAACATGAAGAGAAGAAATTGAAAAGGCTAATGGAATCATGATCTTCATCTCAAGTGAATTCACTACTATGATGCTGTAGTCTTAGTCTGTAAAAATATTGTCATTTCTGTTTTAAATTGTGGGCCTGTCATTTTATAAATGGAATGAGATTAGTATTGACTAGTAAGGAGATCAAAGGTTACAGGGAGAAGGTAGGAGACTGAGGTTGAGAAACATAGCCATGATTGAATGGCACAGTAGACTTGATGGACCAAATGGCCTAATTTTGCTCCTATGCCTTATGGTGTTATGAGTCTTAGGCTATTTCCTGAATTTAGATTTCTTGATTAATATTTTGTAAGATAATACCTTTAATACATTGAGACAAAAAAAAACGTCTTGGTAGATTTTTGAAGGGAGACAGTATCATGGACCTGCATTGTTTTATAGGAATTAGATTTGATTGTGAAACACGGTTGTGTGCAGAAACATTCTAATAAATGTGTCAACCAATTTGCACGTAGCAAGGTCCTAAACTTTGGTGATAATTAGAATTATCTGTTTTTGAGAGATTGTCAATGGGATAAACATTGGACAGAGCACTAAAGACAACTCCCCTCCTCTTCCCATAGTGCCAGGAAATCTTTTACATCCGTGCAAGAGCTCGGATGAGACCTCATTTAACATCCCAAACAAAAGATGACAGCTCTGACAGTGCAGCATACATTCATTACTGTGCTGACATTTTTCGCTTGAATTAGGTGTAAAAAGAATTAAACTCACAACCATCCCACTCGGGAGGAAAGTGAGCCATGGGCTATGCAGCTTTAAAATACTTACAGCAATCCATGTCAAAAGCAAAATACATTAACACTTACCGATGGCAATGTGGACAGACAACAGCGATTGGTTGATGGTCAGCGCCCAGATGTGGAGGCTATGCATTGCTTTCACCCCGTCAATTAATAGGAGTGATTGTTTAACCTGATTAAAATCCATTCCTTTTGGAGTTCCTGTCAAAATGCAGTGCTGAGCTTCAGTAGGAACTGTGTTTGTCAATGAACATATTGTACCCTTATTTTCAGCCTTATTGTTTCCCATAACAACAAATGAATATCTCCAAATCTCTTGCTTTCTTGTCTTAGTTTTTTTTATGCCAAGACTACTTCTTAACTGACTTTAACTCACTCCATGTCTCAAATTCTACCAAGACTCAAACCCGGTCTCCCGCACATCAGCAGAATGCAAAGGAAGATACATGTCATCCCCACTGGGGATCTTTAGTCCTCAGCATCCCTCTCACTTCTTTCTCCTTCTACCCCTGCATCCCCCCATCCCACCACCACTGTCAACACCCTTCTCATAACTCTTCAAAATCAATGCAACCATCTTAACTACTTTTTGCTACACTCAACAGGCTCGATTTATTGTGCTGTTCAGATTTCAGGTGACAGCACAGCTTAAAGAGAACTTTGCTCGATATAAATTATTTGTTCTGTGCACAGCATATTTCCAATTGCTGCATAAACACACATCTTAGAAATCATTTGTATGGTCTCCTCACTGCTATAAATATTCCTTCATAGTTATTCTACCTCTTTCCATTGAACTCAAAGACTGACAATGTAATTTCCTACAGAAACGGATTCTTCCCTTCACCACCACCAACTTGTCAACCCGCTTACTCCTCACACCTTTCCAAAGTCATAAGCTTCAAAAAGCCAAGCAAGACCATTCTTGATTTGCTTCAGATGTTCCCATGCTTTCTTCACTATATGGCATTCTGCATCTTCATTTAACTTTTCTCAGCAGATCATCATGTTAAATTCCTGAACTTCACTAAATTGTTACGATTCGGAAGGAGACCATTCAGCCCATCATGTCTGACCACTATCCAATGATCATTATGACTTAGTTCCATTCACCAGTCTTTTCCCCATACCATTGATGTTGTTTCTAATTATATAAGCATCTAATGTCCTGTTGAATGTCTCAATTGACTCCGCCTTCACCACACTTCCAGGCTGTGAATTCCAGACATAAAACACATACCGTGTGAAAGATTTTTTTCACATTACAATTTCTACATTTTCCAAATCACTTTAAATCTGTGTCACCTCGGTCTCAATCCTCTTACACATAGGAAGAGTTTGCCCTTACATTGACTATACAGATTCCTTCATGATTTTGAAATCTTCTATCCAATCTCTTAGCCGCCTTCTCTCCAGGCCCAAATTCACCAAGCTTCCCCCATAACTGAAGTTTCTCATCCCTGGAATCATTTATGTATATCTCTTCTGCAATGCACTGATATCCTTCCTTTAGTACAGTGCCCAAAACATATACAATACACCAAGCCTAACGACTGTCTTGCAAAAATTTAACATAACCTCTTTGCTTTTGTACTCCATGATCCATTTCTAAAGCTGAGGATGCTGAATGTTTTCTTAAGTCCTCTCTATCAGACTCAAACTGTTTTCTCAAAATCGCTCTTCACTTATCTAATATGCTTTTTCATCTCCCCTTTGAACACCTGTAATTTTCTTGATTCTCAACTACATTGTCAACTGGACACTTGTCATAAGCATTCTTTTTTCATCCAGAGAGCTCTAGATTTGTTTGCCCTGTCTTTCAAGGAGAACATACATTGAATTGTACCCAAACCCTTTCTTCTTTAAAGATAGAACAATGTTTTCCTGCAAGTTTATCTTATCAACATTTCATTCTACATGCCTCAGGTCCATTTTTTTTACATTAAAATCAGCTCTCCCCCAGCTAATTACTTGCCTTCCATTAGTATGCAGAGAACGTCCCTTAGGATGGAGATGGTTGTCCCCAGAACAAGAATGGAAAACAGGAAGGTGCAGATTGGATCCACTATCTTATATTCAGGCTAAATACAAATGAAACAAAAAAAAACTTATTCCAATGGTGTGACCAAATATTTAAATAATACTTCACATTCAGAGATATGAAGTTTAACAAAAAAAAATCAGTTGTGATCTGTTCAGGGATCTCTGATTCCTTAGCTCCTGTGCCAAACAGGAATATTATCAATCCTAGCAGAGTGCTTAAGCATGAACTAAACCTCAATATTTAAAGAGCAAATTGCAGCAAAGTGCAATAAAGAATAATGTACAACACATCCTCAAATTCCTTCATTGTACAATTGGCAGTTGCATATTTCGCTATCTAAACACCAAGACCTGGAATTCTCTCCCTAAATCTCTCATCTTTCCTCTGTTCCTTTAAATACCATGTCTTTGACCATCTCTTCAACTACAACTCAGTGCCAAATTTTGCTGAAAGTCATTCCTGAAGTACCTTGGGACACTTTACTAAGACTCTCTCTCCTGCCCCTAACAATCCTCCAATGAGGTCTCCAGGAATTTAAGGCTAGTCATCTCAATATTGCTAACAACTGCCTGGAGGAAAAAAAAAACACAGGACTGTAAAAATTGTTTATCACTCCCACGTGTGTTTTTATTAAACATTTTCATTTATTACTTCTAAAGTTACTGGAGATGGGTTAAAAAAGCTTTTTGAGTAGGTGGAAAATCAGGGATGGGACAGGACAGCATATTACAAACCCTCAAGAAATGCATCACTATTTGGCAACCTGTAGAAATAGGATTTAATGACCTCGTTGATGAGCCTCAGAAGTAAGCTGTAATGTAACTGTAAACTCACTAATCATGCACTCATACTCAACTGGCAGGTTGGAGCCTATGAAGTGCAGGATATATTGCTCTGTACCCTTACCATCATGTACAGCCCGTTAACAGATGCTGTTCAAAAGTAGCTTAGAAGTAATGCCTGTGCTTAGATGAAGATCCAAGAAACACATTCTAGAATATGCACTCCCCAAAACATCCATTTGTAAAATTAGATGTACTCCCTTTAAAAGCCATGTCACTGAAAGACTGTTCCTGTACCTTAAAGTAGATAATATAGGCAGCTATCAGGACACCGATGCTTTGCAACAGGTCTCCCACAACATGGATGAAGGCAGCTCGTACACTGGGGTTCACATGGCTATTGGCATTGGACTCGATATCCTGTGATCTGACTTCTCCTGTGCTGCCGTGGCTGTGATTATGACCAGACTGATGAAGAATGATGCCCATTCTGTGGAGAGTTAGTGAATAGGAACAGGTAAAAAGAGAATTTAGAATTGGGTGTATAGCAAAGACTTAAGTTTCAGTGTATGGACAAAATTGGAGGTGAAAAGAATGATGGCCAAGTCTTTGTTCTACACTGGCAAATACTGTCATGAGCTTCACAGACAGGGAATGACCAAAGGTGTGTTCATCTCTTAGCTGGAAGAATAAATTTACTATAATTGGTTTCAATGCAACTGGAATAAGATGGGAGGACATTTTATAAAGGATCAGGGAAAGTTTCCAATCCTGATTGGTACCAAGTGATCCCTTGTGATGTTTACTCTAGAATAAATGTCTGGCTTTTTAAAAATATTTATCCATAAAATGACAGCATTGCTGACAAGGCCATCATTTATACCCCTTCCTAATTGCCCTTAAGATGATGGTGGTGAGCCATCTTCTTGAAATGCTACAGTTTATCAAATGAAGGTACACCTACAGCACTGTTAAGAAGGGAGCTCGTGAATTTTGACCAGCCAGTGAAAGAACAGCAAATTAGTTCGAAGTCACGGTGGTATGTAGCTTGGAGGGGAACTTGCTGATGGTGGTGTTCCCACATGTCTGCTTCCCCTGTCCTTCTTCACAAGAGAGGTTGAGTGTGGAATCTGCTGCTAATCAAGCCTCAAGTTTTACATATACACCCTGCACCACCCCCTCCCCCCCCTAGTCCTCATCCCCAAGCCAAGGGTTTCCTGTAATGGAGAAGTCAAGTCCACAGATCTGTTGAAGCTCACTTTGACTTGGGCAGATACCAAGCAGCACGTTGACAGCTTCCTGTAGAACAGTGCAAAGGGGATCAGAAACTAGTGGCACAACAGAAGGTGGGAGAAGGCAAAATTCAACTCAAAATCACCTGGTTCCCTACTATTATCCAACCATTCCATTCAGCAATTCAACTGTGATTGGCTGATGAGGTAGGATGTTAAAGAACAATATAGCTCATCTCTTTGGGTCTGCTGTAGACTCACTGATAGGCATTAATTGTTACGATTCATCAACAAATCTATCATTGTATTACACAATTCCTGAAATTGTAGAAGGAAAGCTCAATGGAATTGGAGTCTTTCTGGACCAACGATTCTCATGTTCTCAAGGCTATTCATTTATACTATTATAGCTAATAGGATAATCACGAGTATTGGACTCTGCCTTCAGCTGATCTCAACTTCAGTGACAATGGAGGGGAAAAAATTGTTTTTAATATCCCTGGACTCAGCAGGATGGGAAAATTATCTGTTGGATTTTTGCTCCTAATCTCTACCCAGTAACTCCTAGTAAAAAGCACAAATTCACTTTGAAATTCTCCCATGAAATATGGCAGGCCCAGCATTCATTGCCCATTTCTCACTGACTTCAAATGCAGTGGCTTTTGAGGCCATTTCAGGGGATAGGTAAGAACAGACTACATTGTTGTGAGTCTGCATTCATATGTGGATCAAACCAGGTACAAATGGAAGACTTCCTCTCCCCAGTGATAGTTCTTATGGTCACCATTACCAAGACAGGATTTATATTCCTGCATTGTTAGATTGAACACATTTAATCAATTTAAATTTAATTTTGAACCCACACCCCCAGACCACCGGTTTGCACATCTGGTTTACTAGTCCAGTAACATTACCACTGCATTAACATCTACTACCCAATCTTGTCTTCATTGTTACGGTAATCAGTGACGCCTGAAGTAACAGGCAGAAAAGAATTGCATTTAGGCAATGATAAAAAGAGTGGACAATTAAAAAAGTTACTGAATGGTGGCTAGTGTTTAGAGAAACGACATCCTGGCAAGAGTCCGATCTCTCCTGAAAGAAGCGGAGAAAGTTCATTTAAAAAGTAACAAAATACTACTTAGACAAGAGGATACTCACACAATATTGACTGCGACAGCACCTCCTGAGGTGATCACCATGGCGCCACCTTTAATCTCGTACTGCCCAGAAATGAGTCGCTCAACCGCCAGATAGACAAGCACACCGGTCACCACCCAGATGGACAGCACAGAGACCAGAGCTCCTAGAATCTCTTCAGGACACCAGGAGATGAGGAAAATTCATTTGTATAAAATAATTTGGCAGAACATCGCACAGGCAAATCTCAAATTTACAATACTAGTAGATAGCTATTGCATCTCAACTAAACGTAATGTACGGAAGTACAAAAATCCCAGATTTAACAAAATCCTTCTGGTAACCAGACCGAACTTAACATGCCAGCATGCCTTGAGAAGCTAAGGGTCAGGTTTCCACAGTAACCTCTGTATGGGACTACGGAATTACTGTGGTTTCATGGTATTCATAGAAACACGAGCAAAAGCAAGCCATTCAGCACCTGGAACCTGCTGTGCTATTCCACACAATGGCTGATCATCTACCTCAATGCAACTTCTCACTTATTCACAGGATGTGGGCACTTAAGTTTAATTTTGAACCTACATCCCCAGAGCACTGGTTTGCACATCTGGTTTACTAGTCCAGTAACATTACCACTGCATAACATCTACTACCCAATCTTGTTTCCATTGGCTAGGCCAACATAAATTGCCCACCCCTGATTGGCCAGAGGGCAGTTTTAAGTAATTGGTGTGGGTCTGGAGCCAAATGTAGGCCAGACCAGGTGAGGATGGCCATTTTCTGCCCTAAAGGAAGGATGTGAATCAGATGTGTCTTTTCCCAACAATCAACGGTTTCATGGTCAACCTTAAAATCTTAATTACAGACGTGTTTTTATTGAATTCAGATCGCATCATCTGCCATGGTGCGATTTGAAGCCAGAACATTACCTGGATTTCTAGATTAACAGTCTAGTGAGAATACCATTACATCATTGCTTCCACATACCCCTTGATGTCATTACTATTTGAAATTTATTGCTTCTCTTGAACAAACTCAATGACTGAGTTTCTGCTGTCCTCTGGAAATACAGCATTCCAAAGATTCACTATTCTCTGGGTAAAGAAGTTCCTCATCTCAATCCTAAACAGCTTGGCCTTTATTTGAGTGCTGTCTCCCCCAACCCCCTTCCCAGTTTTACACCACCCTACACCCACTCCCAACCGAGAAAAAAATCCTTCGTGCATCCACCCCATCTAATCTAAATATTGTTGAAAGAGAGGTCCAGACTACTGCTGCATAAACATCTGTCATTGTCTGCACCAAGCTAGAAAATCAAGCTGATTGAAAGTGGTTAATGATATCAAGACTGGAAAACCACAAGACTACAGTTGGAACACATTTTAGATAAAGGAGTGGACCTGGAGAAATGCTGCAAAAACAAACCTTTAAGATGTTACATGATGAGGAACTTCTGCAATGCAATCCTGCTGATATGACATCGAAGCCTACTGGCTACAGAACAGGAAAAGAGATGCCAATGACAGATAATCGCTCACATGGTCTCAGACACACACACATTGGGAGTCTAGCTCAGTTTTCATTAACAAACCCACAATACTGTCCCTCACCTATGCAAATAGCACATAAAACCTCCAGAAGCAAAACTAGTCTTCATAATCAGCTTCAGCAGGAAGAATAAAAACAAAAATATTTTAAATCAAGTGGGATTTGACACTTAAAACAGCAGATAATTCACAACACTCAAAATGAACCTTACCACCTCAATTTCAACTCATTTAGGATTCACCATTAATGGTTTCTCTATATCAATCTCCTGTTTCTTTACCTATGCCTAGATCAACCTCCTTTTGCTCTACACCATTATCATTTTTTGTCATTTTATTTCCCGCATCATTGAACTTTCTATTCATTCTTTGCTATCCTTTTCTTGGTCACCTTACCCTTTCTTTGCACTTATATAAAAATTGTTATATTTCTAACAACTTCCAGTTCTGACAAATGACCATCAACCTAAAGATTTGTTTTTTTTTCCTCTCTTCTCAGATTACCCATTAAGACCAAGAGTTCCCATGTTTCCAGGATTCACAACATTTTACTTTTCAATTTATTTTGCAATTTGGCCCACAGGGATCGTGGGTATCTTTGAAAAGGAAAAACACTCGTTTTTCAAGGACCGCAACTTACAGCCCTCAGTGATCGAGAACGCCCTCGACCATGTCTCCCGCATTTCCCGCAACTCATCCCTCACACCCACTCCCCGCAATAACAACCAAAACAGAACACCCCTCATCCTCATGTACCACCCCACCAACCTCCGGATCCAACACATCATCCTCCGACACTTCCGCCATCTGCAATCCAACCCCACCACCAAAGACATTTTTCCCTCCCCACCCTTATCTGCTTTCCGGAGGGACAACTCTCTCTGCAACTCCCTTGTCCGCTCCACACTCCCCTCCAGCCCCACCACACCCGGCACTTTTCCCTGCAACCGCAGGAAGTGCTACACCTGCCCCTACACCTCCCCCCTCACCCCCATCCCAGGCCCCAAGAAGACTTTCCACATCAAGCAGATGTTCACCTGCACATCTGCCAATGTGGTATACTGCATCCGCTGTTCCCGTTGTGGCCTCCTCTACATCGAGGAAACCAAGCGGAGGCTTGGGGACCGCTTTGCAGAACACCTACGCTCGGTTCACACTAAACAACTGCACCTCCCAGTCACGAACCATTTCAACTCGCCCTCCCATTCCTCACACGACATGTCCATCCTGGGCCTCCTGCAGTGCCACAACGATGCCACCCGAAGGTTGCAGGAACAGCAACTCATATTCCGCTTGGGAACCCTGCAGCTCAAGGGTATCAATGTGGACTGCACAAGCTTCAAAATCTCCCCTCCCCCTACCGCATCCCAAAACCAGCCCAGCTCGTCCCCGCATCCCTAACCTGTCCTTCCTCCCACCTATCCCCTCCTCCCACCTCAAGCCCCACCCCCTTCTCCTACCTACTAACCTCATCCCGTCCCCTTGACCTGTCCGTCCTCCCTGGACTGACCTATCTCCTCCCTAACTCCCCACCTACACTCACCTTTACTGGTTCCAAATCCGCCTCTTTGACCTGTCTGTCTCCTCTTCACCTATCTTCTCCTCTATCCATCTTCTATCCACCTCCCCCTCTCCCTATTTATTTCAGAACCCCCTTCCCCTCCCCCATTTCTGAAGGGTCTAGGCCCGAAATGTCAGCCTTCCTGCTCCTCTGATGCTGCTTGGCCTGCTGTGTTCATCCAGCTCTACATCTTGTTATCAAAGCACACAGTGGATTGCATTACAAGCTGATTTACTCAAATAAACATAAACAAAGAAACATACAATCACTCATATTGATAAGTGACCTCTCATTATTTCTACATACAAATACCTGGCCTGGTCTCACCTGAACGATGCCAACCAAAGTTCATGGTTTTAGTTGCAGGCCGAGAAGAAATCCACAGTGAGAACAAGCTGACAAGCATGGTGGCAAAATCCGTCAAAAGGTGAGCAGCATCGGTCATGATAGCCAGACTCTGGGCCAAGTATCCCCCTGAATGAGAGAGATAAATCATTGGCAAGGATCAGAACAAAGGATTTCAGTATCCTCCCTATTTATTCCAATATCCCGAGTATACAGGACAATACCTTTGCACAATATCCCTACTCCATTTTAATTTTCTGCCCATCTCTACAAGAAGGTTTCCCTTTCTGGACATAATTTTGGCACTAACTGTTTTAGAAATAACGACTCTTCAAGGATGAAGAAGTTTTATTCGTCTAGTTAATCCTAAATTCTCTTCTAATGTATGTACACATGTCCTTTCTCGTTAGAAATGGTCAAGAGTGAAAATTCTGGATGATTTCAATCATCCTTCCCAAATACACCAAGGCTGATTGAAATGACCCACCCAACCATGGGCATGGTTGACTCAGCAAAGTCAATGCTAGGAATTTCTGACTCAAGTGGTTCTTTACTAAACTGGATCTGATAAAAGGAATATATTTTCAAAAAAAAAAAAATGGCTTAAGCACACTCTTTGATGGAACCCAAATAACACCAGTTTCAAACCAAACATGGAATTGAAATGCTTGGATGGTACAGCAACAAAACTATCTGTCCATTCTTTTGTAGAAGAGTAGCCACAACTCAGAGGATGACGCACTCACCCACGTCCTGGGTTCATTCCACATGCAGACATTAGGGCACCGATCTAGGTCAGTAATTATAGTAATGACAGTGGCTTGTCAGCCCGGATCCTGAAAAAAAAAGTTGACCATTTGGCCCAGGCTTGGATTTATTTTAAGGTTTTGCTGTGGGCTGACCTAGAGTCCCTCTGTTCAAGATATGTCCTGAGTGAAGCTACGCAATTGCCTTCACTCAATTGGTGTGAATTGAATCGGAGATTCACTCACCCTGAATTGAATATGAGAACTCATAGGCTAGTATCCAGGAGAGTGCACACCCTGGAAAGCCCACCTGCACCTGGCTTGGAACATTTAAATTGCGTAGCAACATCCAAACCAGAAGCAATCAAAATAAACATCTGGTTAAATGGTCACATGGTTCAAATGGAGGTTGATACCAGCACGGCTGTATCAGCGATTGCAGAACCAGTCTTTAACAAAATTCAGTCTGAATTCCAACTCTTAAGTTTGTGTAAGGCCTTGGTTAGGCAGAGAACCTATACCAGGGAACCTTTGTAGATTAAGAATAGAACTTCGGTTCTGGTCTCTTATGAGAAGCAACTGGTTCAGTTACCACTGATTGTAGTGAAAGGCTCAGGCCCAAACCTAATTGGGCAAAATTGGTGGAGAAAGATTCACATAGATTGTCTCAATGTTTTTCATTTAGAAAATAGCTGCCTGAGTGAAGTCCTAATTAAATATCCAGACATTTTTCAGTAAGGTCTAGGGACAATCAAAGGAGCCAAGGCCACCTTGCATGTGGATCAGGAAGCAATTCCATGATTCAGTAAGGCCCGCTCAGTGCCATTTGCCTTATGGGCAAAAGTAGAGGCAGAAATCAGGATGCTTAAAAACAAAGGAATCATTGAACCAAGGTGCAGGGCTGGATGAACACAGCAGGCCAAGCAGCATCATAGGAGCAGAGAGGCTGACGTTTCGGGCCTAGACCCTTCATCAGAAAAGGGGGAGGGGAAGGGGATCCAATGCATCATCCTCCGACACTTCCGCCATCTGCAATCCGACCCCACCACCAAAGACATCTTTCCCTCCCCACCCTTATCTGCTTTCCGGAGGGACAACTCTCTCCGTGACTCCCTTGTCCGCTCCACACTCCCCTCCAGCTCCACCACACCCGGCACTTTTCCCTGCAACCGCAGGAAATGCTACACCTGCCCCCATACCTCCTCCCTCACCCCCATCCCAGGCCCCAAGAAGACTTTCCACATCAAGCAGATGTTCACCTGCACATCTGCCAATGTGGTATACTGCATCCGCTGTACCCGTTGTGGCTTCCTCTACATCGGGGAAACCAAGCGGAGACTCAGGGACCGTTTTGCAGAACACCTACGCTCGGTTCGCAATAAACAACTGCACCTCCCAGTCGCGAACCATTTCAACTCCCCCTCCCATTCCTCACACGACATGTCCATCCTGGGCCTCCTGCAGTGCCACAACGATGCCATCCGAAGGTTGCAGGAACAGCAACTCATATTCCGCTTGGGAACCCTGCAGCCCAATGGTATCAATGTGGATTTCACAAGTTTCAAAATCTCCCCTCCCCCTACGGCATCCCAAAACCAGTCCAGCTCGTCCCTGCCTCCCTAACCTGTTCTTCCTCCCACCTCAAGCCGCACCTCCATCTCCTACCGACCAACCTCATCCCGCCCCCTTGACCTGTCCGTCCTCCCTGGACTGACCTATCCCCTTCCTAACTCCCTACCTACACTCACGTTTACTGGCTCCATCCACGCCTCTTCGACCTGTTTGTTTCCTCTCCACCTATCCTCTCCTCTATCCCTCTTCTATCCACCTCCCACTCTCTCCCTATTTATTTCAAAACCCCCTTCCCCTCCCCCTTTTCTGATGAAGGGTCTAGGCCCAAAACGTCAGCCTCTCTGCTCCTATGATGCTGCTTGGCCTGCTGTGTTCATCCAGCCCTGCACCTTGTTGTCTCGGATTCTCCAGCATCTGCAGTTCCTACTATCTCTGAATCATTGAACCAGTCCAGTTTGTGGAATAAGCAGCACTGGTCGTACCAATTGTGTGAAGCCCGATGAGTCAGTTCACTTTTGTGGGGATTTTAAACAAAACGGTAAACCACTTCTCACAGCTGGATAAATACCCAATTCCTTGCATACAGGATTTATACACAAAGCTGGCTGTGGTGTCTGTCCTTCATGAAGCTGGACATGAGCCATGTCTACCTTCAACTGCAGTTAGACGAGAATTCCCAGAAGTATGATACAATTAATACCTATAGGGGTTTGTATCAATATACGAGACGGGTGCTGACATGTGGTGCTTCCCTGTACAGTATCGGGGTAGTGTTGGCTCACAGATGGACCAATGGAGAGGAACACCCAATAGCGTACGGTTCCTGGACTTTGGCTGATGCAGTGTGCAAATACACAAAGATGAAGAAGGAAGGTTTAGCAGTGAGAAAATTCCACCAATACCCTTATGGACATAAATTTGTAATAGTAACAGACCACAAACCCCTGCTGGGGCTACTCAAAGAGGACAAGGCCGTGCTGCCCATGCTTCAGGTCAAATTCAGTGATGGGCTCTCATTCTAATTGCATACAATTACAAGTTGGAACACCATCCGGGAGGCCAAGTAACAAATGTGGATGCATTGAGCCACCTCCCGCTGGCAGATGCACCACTGGTGGTGTCGCCACTCAAAGAGTCCATTCTAGTTTTAAACTTCATGGACACCCTTCCCATCATCACTGACAATATCACACTGTGGACACAAAGAGATCAAGTCCTGGCAAAACTGAAACACCTGGTGGTGATGGAGAAACAAAAGGACTGTCACAACTAGAAACGAAACCTTCCAGGACCTGGCGAGACCAGATCTCCATAAAGGACGGCATATTATCACGTGGAGTAAGAGTGATTGTCCTGAGTAAAGACTGCCACCAAATACTGGCTGAACTCCACCAGAGTTATCCAGGGATTTCAAAAATGAAAATGTTGGTGAGAAGTTATATCTGGTTGCCAGGATTGGATGCAGATATAGCCCCCTTGGTGGGGCAGTACCTAGGGTGCCAGCAAGGTCAAAAATTACCACCAAATTTGTGCCAATGACAGGAAATACCCTGGACTCTGTTACACATTGACTACACTGGCCCTTTCATGTGTTCAACATTCTTATTCATTGTGGATGCCCACTCAAAGTGGTTTGACGTGCATTGAGTTCATTTGTCAAACACGGGGAAGACAACAGAAAAATTACATGTATCTTTTGCAATGCACAGACTCCTGGAAGTGCCAGTCACAGATAATGGGCCAGCAAAGAATTCGAGTATTTCCTAAAGTCAAATGGCATTCAGCATATAAGCACAGCTCCATACCATTCATCTTTCAATGGTCTGGCAGAAAGAGCAGTCCAAACTCTGAAAGCAGGCTTAAACAAACAGCCTGCAGCTTCACTTGATAACAAGTTGTCCAGATTCCTATCTGATTATCAGACCTCCCCTCATGTGACAACAGTGATAGCTCCAGCAGAGTTGCTAATGAGGAGAAGACTCTGCACCAGATTAAATCTGAACTTCCTGGATCGGGGGGGGGGGGGCGCAAGATTGTGTGTGAAACGGCATCAGGAAAGCCAATGCTGGACACAAAACTCCTCCTCTAAGCGAGAGACATGGATTGCTTCAGGGGATGAAGTTGGTTCTGAAACGACGGAAATGGGTAAGGGGCATGGTCAATGTGAGGTCAGGTCCCGTGGCGTACAAAGTTTGGGTAGGTGAAGCAGTGCTGCACAAGTACGAGGAGCACATGAAAACTGCAAAGGGGGCAGGAGCAAAACATCCCCGACCCCTCAAAACAGCCGGAAGGCTGTCGGGACACGTAGGTTCTCACCCTCCATCTAGCATCAAAGAAACTTTGGAATCTGAGATGGACATGGCAGATGTCACAGCCTCAACACCTTTACTGCCTGAAGAGGAGGATGAACTTCTTCTGAGACACTCTGGGCACAAGGGGTAGGCAATGGTCCAGTACACATTGCCTGTATCTGAGGCTGAGCTGGAGGAACTAGACCTGGTGCAAAAATTTCCCAGGAGAGGCTGCAAGTCCCTGGACTTATACGGGGAGAGATGTAGTGGCTGTAACAAGGTCAGCCAGGTCGATCTCATATGATGAGTTCCTTGATTGGAGCTATTAACCTAGTCCAATCAGGCAGCCCTGGCTGACAACTATAAACAGGAGTGTCAGAGGTTCTGTTCACTCTGAAATTTAGCTCTGAGGAAGGCCAGATCAGTGTCAAGTACTGTGCACATGTAAATAAAGGGTGACTTGGTGACAGGATACCAGCCTCTGTTCAGTTATTTCACATGGTACTATTAAAAAAGCAAAGATTAGTCCTGCCTACTGTCCTGGTCAATATTCATATCTCAACCAATATCACGTAGCGATTATCAAGTTGCTGTTTGTGTGAGCTTGCTGTGCACAACTGTCAGCTGCATTTCCCACATTACCACAGTGGTTACACTTCAAAAATTGCCTATAAAGTGCTTTGGGGCATGCTGAAGATGTTAAGTATACAGGTAATTACAATAGATAACAAGGTATAGAGCTGGATGAACACAGCAGGCCAAGCAGCATCAGAGGAGCAGGAAAGCTGACGTTTCGGGTCTGGACCCTTCTTCAGAAATGGG